>NC_030856.1:1586738-1820508 GCF_000208745.1 Theobroma cacao
ATTTATTATTATTTTATTTTTTATCTTTTATTTTTTAAATCTTTTAATTTTTTAATTCAAATGAAAAAGATTTAAAAACCCTTTAATTGTCAAAATATTTTAATTATTTTTACAACATAATGAATTAACAATGATAAATTTTAATTACTAAAATAATATTTTGTTTGATTTATACTTTATTATTTATTTTTTACTTTTAATTCTTTAATTTTAAATAAAATAATAAATAAAAATTATATGATATTAAGAGTAAGAGTGTGTAAAATTGGACTAGATTAATAACCCAACCAAATCAAATGTAATTTAAATAAAACAGTTTGATCCATTAAGTTTGTTGATCCAAAAAACATAGTTCAATTAATTTAGTTAGTCGGTTCTTAATTTTAAAATTTTTAAATAGACCTAACTAGATCAAATTATTTTTAAATATATATAAAAAGTATATTTTCATTATTAAAGTTTATTTCATATTTTATAATTATAAATTTAAATATTATAATTCACAAAAAATTAGTATTTTAATTTAAAATTAAACTAACCAAACTAATTTGATATTTAATTAATTTCATTTTTTACATTTCATTAATTTTTTTAAATATTTAATTTATTTAATTTTAAATATAACAAATCGAACCAATCAATCATCTAATTATTCATCTTTACTTAAAGAGCAAAAGCTACGAAAACATAGGGGGCATAAACAAAATTTTTCACTCTTTGCTTATGTTCACCGGCGGCAGGCGGTTTCCCGGTGAGTCCTAACCGGTTAATGGGACAGACAAGATGCAGGATCTATGGGCCGTCCTTCTGACCCGTCTCGTGACTCGAGAGCACGCTAACCGACAGCTGTGTTTTCCTTTTAGACGGCGTCAATCCATGACATACAGACACGTGTATATATTTTTTTTCCATATGATTGGACTATTTGACCCGGTTTTTTCCTTTGCTTTTTGTTTTTATTTTTTAATTTAAAAATAAATAATTTTTTATTTTTAAATAAATTAATTTTTTTCTTCTTGGAATTGTGGAAAGCAAAGCCCGGGGGGTGGTTGGGTGGGGAAGTGGGCCCACATTGATGGAAAGGGCTAGGGGAGGGTTGTGGGTAGTGTCCGGTCAGAGTCAGGATAAGCTTACCAAGTTGACCAGTAATCCCATGCCATGTCACCATCGTCACAACCTCTCTTTTTATTTTATGGAAAAAAACCCTTTCTTTTTTCCTCTTTTCACAATATTAATTGAAAACTCTTTTTTTTTCCCACAAGTAGGTGTAAATGAAACTTATATCCAACCATACATAGGGATATTCTATATTTGGATTTAGAATGAATTAGGTAAAGTATTTAATACTCAGTCTCGAGTTTTAGTAAATTTTAGATATCGTTCTTAAGATATTCGTTACTTTAATCTGATTATATTAATTTTTAAATATTATTAGATCTTTGATACCCTAAACTTGATTATACATATATAATAATATTATTAAAAAAACTCTTGTAAAATAATTGAATGATCATACAAATTTGACAAGCGATTGTATTTTTTATAATCTATAATGTCATTATGAAATAATCATCTTTTAAAATTTTAAAACGATAAAGAAATTTTTTGATAAATTTATGTAATTTTATAAATTAAGATATTTTGATTTGTGTATGCAAAAAATATATATATATATATCCAAATTTCTCACATAGCAATAATTAAAACTCTTAATATAATGCTTATATATAGATAAGCTTCTCATGCCATTCTTTGCCTCCAAGTTAACATGATAACATTCACTTTCTTTTTTTACCAAAAAGGTAAAGAAATAATAAGACATAAAGCATGACAAACAAAACGACACAAGGCAAAATGATTAAGTAGTAAACATAGTTTTTTTCCTAATGTCAGTAATTCTTACTTTATTCAAAAGCAAGTTCTTAAATTTTCTTTTTTATTTATGTAAATTCATAATTTTAATTAAAAATTTAATTATTGGTAAACTTAATATCAACTGATATTTCATGTCGTACGACTTGACATGATCACGAGATAAAACCTAAAATTCGAAATCCGATGAACCAACTTACCGACACTTCGGTTTGATATAATTAAAATTATTATTTAAAATTTGTTCGAGTACAATAAAAGTGAAGAGCTTAGTTGAAACAATCGAAATTTAATGACTTTTTTATTACATAAGTTAAAATTAAAATGAAAAATTTAATGCAATTTTCCCAAATTAAATTACATGTCAACTAGTTGGCTCCACCTCCCCCACTAATAAATCTCTTTTTTTTTTCCTCCAAATAATGATGATAGAAATAAAGAGACATAGGTGAATGCCCAATGACACCGTTGGTTTCATTTAAATGTGTGGGTTATTTTCTCTTTTGAAAAGATATAATCATAAAGAAAGAGAAGACAATTGTGCTGTATAAAAGCACGTATAGCACGTTCGGCTGCAGCCAGGCAGTAATTATTGCTTTACCTACAGCGTACGTAAAGTAAATAAACAATAAATACCCTGCCACATCATGCCATATAGTATGTCAATAAAATAATTAAATGTAAAATTAGTATTATTTTTATGGACAATGTTAATCAGGACCACAATCAATGCTCTCGATCTTTCTATTCGATTAAGTAACATTAGAGTATTTTATAATTAAATTTAAATTTGGTATAAATAGTTAAATTATTACTCGTCATGTGTTTAAATAAAATTAATTAATTTTTATTAATTAAAATATCACTTATCATTTTATATTCACACAATATTGACATAATATTGACATGACGTTAATGTAAAAAGTAAAAAATATCAAATAATTATGTCATCATACTACATCAGCATATTACGTCATCATCAATTAAAATATTTTAGCATGTCACATGACATAGAATAATAAGTAATATTTTAATTAAATTAATCAAATGTCATAGAACCATATCATCATACTACATTAGTATGCTACATCATAAATTATGATATGTTAACATGCTACATTATTATCGATTATGACATTTCAGTATGACACATGACATAAAATGACAAGTAGCATTTTAATTAAGTCAACCATTAATTATAAAAGTTAATTTAGTTTGAAATAAAAGTATAAGGGTGTATTTGGCTCAAAACAAAAGTATAATGATTTAATTAAACACAACAAAAACATAAAAATTTATTTGAATTTTCTTAAATACTTTAGAAGTTTTTTTTAAGTATTATACCTTTATTTTTCGTTTTGGATTTAGATTTTTTGTGAATATTAATAATCGGATTCAAATTTAGGTTCTAGTACTTAGAAATTAATAGATACCCTACCCCTTACTATTTCTAAAATTATCGAACTTTTTATAAATGTTGTGAAATCAAATAATTTATTTATTTATTTTTGTTTTGAAGTAGCAAAGAATCTTATGTAGGTAAAACTCATTTGTGGTTGTGACTTGTAAAACTATTCTTATATTTTCCGTAAGGTATATGTATAGTATGAATTGAAATAGGAAATTCCAATTCCTGGGTAGTTTTTACTCATAGAATGTCACCATTTTAATTACTTTTTTTAGACACAAAGCTTCCAAATAGAGCAATTAGGTACCTTTTCATTTAGGTAAATATCTTTGCTAGATCATGGATCCCAATCCCCCTGCCTCCATGGATCTTTGCCTACTTAAGATTCCCATTGTATTGATACCTAAACCCGATTTTTTTAATTTTAAAATTAAATCTCGATACTCTTAAAATGAAAAATCGATTGTTAAATTTAACATATATTGTTAATTAGTTTCTTTGTTTGAAAAAGTACAAAGTTTAACGATAGATATTGTTAGAAAAATAAGTGATAACGGCGTCATATATTTATGTCTAAAGTTTTGAATTCCAATTAATATTTTCCGTATTATTAATAGAGAGGAAAAAAGGGTTTTTTTTCTTGTCTTATCAAAGAAATTCAAGACGTGTAGTTTTTTCACTCGTTTTGTCAAGAATTCACATTTTAAATAGCATAAACGAAAAATCATCGAGACTGAAATTTTCCAAATCTTTTACAATCGAAACAAGTAAACTAATGAAATGAGAAGAATAAACAATTATTTAAAGTAAAAAATGAAATATATATTTTTATTTAAAAAAATACAAAATTTTATGATAAGTGATAACCCCCGTCTTACATTTATGTCAAAATTTTGAATTCAAATCAATATTCTCCTTATTATAAAAAATGCAAAATTTCATTTTATCACATTTAAATAAAATTTTTTATTTCAGTCAAAGAAATCTAAGATAGATAAGCCACTTCACCTCCTAGATCGATTTCTGACCGTCAATGTACAGGAGACTAGAACTCACGAGTTTGACATTAAATATAACCGTTGTATTAAATTCATTGAATTGGCCCGCTGTACATCATATACGGTGATTATCGTAAAGGTGAGGGTCAAGAGGTTCATGAATAGATTGATAACGAAGAGTCACAAATCTTTGAATTCAAAACATTTTACAATTTAGAAGTACAAATTAATCGATTGAATCAATTTATTCGTTGCCGAGAAAGGCCAAAGTTGTTAAATCGATTTAGGTATTTGATAGTTTGACGAAGGAGGTTGCCTTGAAGGCGACGCCTTGGGTGCGTATAACGCAGCAAACGCAACCACCCACCAGGCCACCACCCCCACCCCAACCTATCTATCTTCTCTTGCGAAACCCACACGGTATCTAATGAGGAATGCAGCAGCGTGCACACTGCTCATCAACACACCCTTTCTCTTTCTTTCTTCTTTTTTGCTTTGTTTTCTTCTATTTTGTTTGGTTTTGGTACTGTTGAGAGAGAGAGAGAGAGAGAGGGAAAGTGATAGCTTTGGATTGTGATTTCTCATTTCTTCTTTTTACGCAAACAAAAATAAAAACAAAAAATAAAATAAAATTTTATCAACTTTAAAAATATCTAAACATATTTGCAAGTCTTCATCATGTCAATGGAATTTTTTTTAACTAAAGGGTGTGGGCATGGGGTCCCATGCTTGATTTTTCTAAGAAGAAAAACCTATACCCATTTTGTTGATTAATTAATCTGAGGTAAGTTTGGGTCGATGGGGATGATTCTGAAACGTATAGAATATGCTATACCAATGGGCATATCGATTTGTAATTTAATATGTTCTTTTTTTAAAAAATGATTTAATTTATAATTGTTAAATCAAAATATGTATTTTATATTAGAATCTGATAAGTGTCGTATATTGAATGATTAATTTTTTATATTTAATCAAATTCAATATAACGTATCGGCTTACTGCACAATTTGAGAGGTTAAGTTGCATGTTGAACTCATTGACATTATTCATTTGATTTGAGCCAATGGACCCCTAAGCTAACTTTTTGGCATCTTATTTCACAGTGATTGTCTTTATTAGGTACAAAGCATAACTAAAGAAACAAAAACAACATATACAATTGCATACATGGGCTCAAACATACTTGAAATATATCCTACAACAATAATAACTTAAGCTCGAAAGACAATTGTTCTTACAATTAAGATTAAATGAACCAAACATGTGATTAACTTGATAAATAAAAAGTGCAAAACCGATTAATAGCTTCAATTAACCAAAGCATGAGGATCGGTCAAACTATAAATACTCTACATGCCTGTTAATTGTATTTACAAAATTATATATATATATATATACACATGCATATATTAGGGTAACGATCATCACAAGTTTGGGAGATTGCCCTTTTAGCCCAGTTTGATTAGACTTGGAGCCCAAATGCTGACTTTCATCTTGGGTTAATCTTAGACCTTAAATCAAGAGCCCATTAACCTTATCAGATATGGAGAAAATTTCCTGCTCAAGCTCAATGAGCCCAAGGTGAAATTAGGCTAATTGCACATACCCCAACTTGAAAAAGATAACCATATTTTATGCTGGAGACAAAGGGATAAGGAGACAAAAGTCCTTCCCTAACACCTCATTTTTTTAGTATCTAACCTTATAAAATGAATATTATATATATATAATAATCCATAAAATAAAATAAATACAAATAGAGACATGAATTATAGACAAAAAAGAGTCAAACCCAACTGACAACAACTCCACCTACTCATCCTTTTCCATGTAATAAGAATAGATACAAAGAATTGCTAAATCTCAATCCCCCCCAACCCAGTCTGTACTGCTGAAAGTTCACCAAAGTCTTCCCCCCCTTTGCATGTTTTCCCATTGCTTCAGTACCCTGTTGGAAACTCACAGTTCCCATATCCTGCAATGCAAAGAAAGAAAAAAAAAAAGGAGGTTTTAATGGCAGGCAATGAATGAGATTAGCCCCACATTTTAATGGCTACAGATAGGCAATATTGGGACAAAAAGATGAGACAAGTTGCAGATATTTATGATGAATTTCTGCCCTAATTGTTCCCTAGTGTTCAATTTGCAACCAGGAAAGTTTTCCAACTTTCCCCAATGGGTATATATCCTAACTTTCTCTCAATTTTAAATGGGAAAAAACCCAAATCTACTTAGAGCTTAGGGTAGGCAAATGGGCATTATTCATTTGTACTACAAGATTAGCCAAATCAAGGTACAAGCCTAGAAATAATGTTGGTGATCATTTAAAATGGGACTAAAAATTCAAATGAACCATATGATATTTATTTTAGTTGTTGGATATGAAATTTATTATGGAGAGAAAAAGAATAAAAATACGTACTAGGAGGTTGCGAGACTACGTAAGCAGCACCGCCGAAGTCGCACGTGCCGGTCCCACGCGTCTTCTTTTGATAGTAACTATTGAAAGCATAGGAGGCATGTGCATCGAGGGTGTTAGGACTATAACATGTTGCACCTGGTTGAATAGGCTTGCAATCAGCCCCTCCCTCACCACAAGCATAGTCCAACGCCGCCTGCAGCGTCTTCTCGCCGGCATTCTTGTTGGCCACGCACCACGTCTGTCCTACCGACGTCTTCGACACCTCGCCGGTCGCCGGAACCTGACTCGTGTTCCCGTTGACCGGTGTTGACTGGCCACTTTCGAGCTCCTCTTTTGTTAGTGGTATGTTATATACCTTTTGTTCGTTAGGGTAAAATAACCCATAATTTCTTTCTGACGTAGGACCTGATTTCTGATTCTCATTGAACAAAGCAAACAGGTAAACGTTAAGTGGGTCCTGGGGCCTCAAAGGGGTCCCATTTCCACTCAAAACTCTTCGTACCAAGTTACCATTATACGACGCCGCATTGGCTTCGCTTGCACCAATTTCGTTCTCGTCTCCCATTGAGGGCCACCCTGTTTCAGTGACCACCATCTTCACGTCATCGTATTTGAGAGCCGACATGGCAGCGAAAACGGCGTCGATTTGAGCTTCGAAAAGGCTGTTGTACTTCAACCCGCTGCCGGAATCAACCACACCGGGGTTCCCCTTGAACAAAGCGTAGTCGAGTGAGATTTGATCGGAGTTAGCCGAGTATGCAAAGAAGGGATACGCATTGACCATGAGGTAGGAGTCGGTTTGTTTCAAGAAATCCAACATGGGTTTGATCACAGGTTCGACCAAGTCCGGTTTGAATGATCCGGCTGAAGAAGGGTATGAGTTTTGCAAGGCGCTGAGGGCTATGGGGGAAGAGATTTTGATGTTGGAATCCAAGTTGAATTTCACCAAGGAAGCATGAACGTTTTTCATGGCTGGTACGACGTAGCTTGTCGTGTTTTTGGGGTCGACGAAGACTTCGTTCCCGACAGCGATGGCTTCGATCTTCGTTGCCGGGTAGAACTTGGAGATGTTGGATTGAACCCAATTGTCAGCGAAGGACTGGTCGGCCGCGGCTGAGGCGAGAAGCTCGTTGGGAAGAGCAGCCATCACGCTGATCCCGGAGTTCGCCAAAGCTGTCAGGACCGTGGCGTCGGTGTCGTAGAGCTTCACTTTCTCTACCCCAATAGATTTCAAGAGTTCCACAACTTTGTCTGGCGAAGGCAAGTCGTTGGCCACACGACCATAATTAATCCCGATCGAACCAGCATCTGCAACAAAAAAAATGTATAACAAAACGTTAAAAGACAAAAGCAAGTTTCGAGTTTCCATGTTAGTGTTCAGAGACATGGAGAAACATGTCTTGTAAAGATGGAAAGTACTGTTTTTCGTTGGTACCTGAAAACCCTATGGCTGAAAGGAGAAGAACAAGAAGAGAGAAAGCCTGATAAGCCATGCTCTGAACCTGGAAGAAGCAGAGCATGAGAAGAAACAATGCCAGAAAATGGAGATTAGCAGAGAAATTAATTTCAGAGGTGGGGGGATTATCATGTAGTTATATAGAGGGAGTGGGTTAGTGGGAAACAAGAGAGTGGGGTCATGGGTTAACATGTGGGGGGGACCCACTTAGGGAGCTTGGCGTTAGCCAAAAAGTGGGTCGAAGCCCACCAACTCGACCGTTTTTCTTCACTGTTTCTTAGGTTTTGATTTTAGATTTGCAGTGGGACATCCCATCGTTGTCAAACACGTGTCCTCCATGGACATGGATCAGCCAATCAGTAGGTTCAAAATTGATGATCAAGAGATGCTTTCATTGTCTTTTATGTCGATGGATGATTGATGGCTGGAAATTTTGCTTAGGCTTCTGTTTCTTTTCCCTAAATTCGAACGTTGGGTTGGGGTTTGACAGCTAATTGTTGGTTTGGTTTATTCTTGGATCATAATTTATGCTTCAATTGGTTGCACATGTATTTGATATTCTTTTCATAATATCACACAGCATTAGAATATTTTATTATTAATATAAAAATAAATACGTGATGTAAAATTATAAGTAAAAAATAAAAAATTTCTATTCATATTTGATCGACAAAAATTCTTGACTTGATTCGATCTTTCATTTGATGTTCTTTTGGTAATATCATGCAACAACTAAATCTAGATACGTGATATAACAGGTTGGTCCCATATCTACTAAAACATTTGAGGTCCACTCTTCCATAGATCTTGCTCAAGTCTTTTTCTTAAATTGAGGGAGCATTTGTGATCTTAACATGTTGCTTCCTTAGCTAGAGACTTCACTTTCATTAAAACTAAATCATGTTTATATTTCACTTTACGTTATTTTCGATTTTGGTTAAAGTGTAAATACGCGATTAATGAAAAGTCTAACCAAAGTTTCATCATGTTTAAAATATGTGTTGGATGGTGTTTATGA
Organism: Theobroma cacao; assembly: GCF_000208745.1. Classification (NCBI taxonomy): domain Eukaryota; kingdom Viridiplantae; phylum Streptophyta; class Magnoliopsida; order Malvales; family Malvaceae; genus Theobroma; species Theobroma cacao. The sequence continues at coordinate 1,595,916 of NC_030856.1, forward strand.
TAACCAAAAAAACTTGGGCAATCCCATACCAAAATCATAAATAATTATCTTAAAATACTAGGTAGGGAACAACATGATTCATTGTCCATTGATAAATAACCCCATTAGCAATTTTCTTATGGACTTTTGTCTCCATTATTAGGGTTCACACTTTCAACCCTTAGCTAACAAGTTTCTCATTCTGATTTGCTTGATTGAACCATTTTCTTTGGCAATATTTACAAATGATTATCAATATTTTATCATATTTGAATGAGAACAATGTAAAAATGAATGTAAAATTTTTTTTCCATCAATAGAATTGAACCTGTTGACTCAGAGAAATTGTTTTAGGCCTTTTAAAAGGAGATAAGTGCAATGAAGAGATATATGCAACTTGCAAGTAGCTATCCAAACTTCCAATGTGAAAATGTTCAAAGGCTTTGAAGTTGGATAACAACATCAGCACTCGAATGAAGAAAAGACAAGACTAAAGAAAAAGGCTGGTTATACGTATTAATCTTAAACCCTATTAATCATAATTTATACCCAAAATTGACCATTTACCCACTCACTCAACTTAATTAATTATTAATCAGATAATTAAATCTAATCAATTCCTTTCCTTCTTGAACTTGAAAACAATTATCAATAATAAAAGCTTGTGTGGTTTAGATAAAAACTGAATATACACCACAACAGTTCATTAAACCTTTTCAAAACAAGATAACTCTTGTTTTTTAGTACAAGGATTCGATTTAAAATCAATTGATGATAAGTATAGTGATCATTGTTATATTTAAATTCTTAATATTTTAATATAATTGATGTGTGATTTTTTATCATTATTCGCATGCAGGGACAACGAATTTATCACCAGAATAATTTATAAAAGAACCAACGAATAGAGATAACAACTGCTATAAAACTACGTTGAACTTTTTCGTGCAAACTTTCTCTTGCAAAGAATTTATTGTCAAAGAAATCTTTGGTCTGAAATCAATCTGGTCGCCTCACACTCACCTGCTTGGAGAACTTTGTAGAATTTGTCAATGGTGATATCATATTTTGAGATAGAGGGAGGCTCGTGCATGCTTGTTGGCCAGGGGATAGAGACAGGGAATCGATGGCATCACCAATTTGAAGCAGCTGTTGTTGACGAAGAAACAAAACAAAAAATTAACATTAAGATAGTGTTGGGAATTTGTATGTTGGGTCTCAAAGGGTCATTGGGTTCACATCTGTTCACCAGAAATCTCAGAGAATATCATGGCTACCGAGGTAAAATGTTAGTTCTATTTTATTTTATTTTGAGCACAAATCCTAATCAAAGGCAACACAAAAGATCCAAGTTATCATGCTCACCACCACTCATGTGCTAAAGTATATTCAACGTGGTAGTAGAGCAAAGTATCGATAGAATTTCATTTGGAGACGTCTTGGAAAGAAAAGATGAATAAAGAAAACGAATTCGTAGTTTAATACTGATAATGAATGAATGGGAATTAATTAATTTTAAGATATAAGTTTATTATATAAATTATAGGATATTTTACCATAAATTTAAAAGTGTAAGGATATTTTACCATAAATTATATACTACTAACTTAAAAGTCAAGGTAAGTAACATAATAAACCCAAATTCTATGTATAGGTAAGCAATGAAGTATTTGGAATTTAAAAGAAGTATGAACTACAATTTTCTTAATAGCTAAAGAATATAGCTTTTATGTAAGCAATTTGGACTTCACTCAAGGGCTAAAGGGAGGAGGAAATCAAGAACAAAACCTCACCAAAATTGAAGGAAAAGTCCAAAGTCCCAACCCATTAGATGCACCTTTCCTTAGTGTAAACGTTAGAATTTGGTGAATTTCAGTTGGGAAAAAAAGGACATGGAACCACAGATTTAATTTTTCCTTGACTTGTTTTGTTTGAAGGAGTGTCCTATCATCAAGTGACCCCTGTGACCTTTACCCTTTTGAGGCTTAATAAGAAAGAAAATTTTCATGTGCTTGGTTAGTTGGGGAGAGTTTTTTTAGTGTAGGAAAAGGGCAGGTGAGGATTGGGCAAGTTTTCCTTTTGGTCCCCAACATGCAAGGCTTTTTTGAATACCTGGCCTTGATTTTACGAGCTTTGATGATAACTTCAATGTGAATGAACAAGTCGGCAGGTTTCTGTTCACCAAGATTGTCTTCATGGGGGTTGGCTTTGTTGCTTAGGTCGGTAGCCCTTCTTTTCTATAAAAATCTTTTATAACGTCCAAAGTCCACATCTGCTCGTCTATAATTACAAAATTCTTCCTTATCCGATGTAAGATTTCATAACATTTACTTCCACCCGAATTCATAATTCCCTTATTACATATCGAGTCATGCTGCATACCCCATCCATTGACATTGAAATCGGGTTCAAATCCCCTTCAATTGAAAGCCTTAAGAAAGAGTACACTAGCAATTTGTTCTTTCTTAAGGGCTGTTGTTGGATGTGTAAATACCACCTCTTTCGACAAATAGTGTACTTAAAAGGCCTAAACAAAGTCCTACAAATTTCAATGTTTGTACAATTTGCTCCCATGAGAAGCAACCACAATTTTGGTGTATGGGAAATTTCTATGGTATTAAGAAAGCTTTTATTTGCCCCATTAATATTTGCTAGCCTAAGCACATCTCACTTGTTCTTGTGAAAGAAGGAAATTAAATGGAAGGATTGACATTTCTGATTTGACATATGTGAAAAGAAGGAAATTGTTGACTAAAGTTATTGCATATAGCTTTCATTGTTTTGAATTTTTTTTTGTGATTAATTTTTTTGTAAATTTATTTTTTTATACTCTATTAAATGGATTAATGTTGTCACTTTATAAATGTGTAAAATTTTTTTCGAAATAAATATTTTTAAAATTACTAGTAGTTATTGCTTAGATTTTTAAATCTAACTTATTAACAATGTGATAATATTTGATTCATTGATATGTGTAGAATTTATACACCGATACAGTGTCCAATATAATTTTTTTTTTATTCTCAAATTTACCCTCAAAAAGCTCAATTATGTCTAAAAATCCAAAATAGATTTTGGGCTAAGGATTGGGCTTGGGCTTTTGTTGTTTTAACGACTGAACTGAGTTTAAACTAGATTTGGACTCCAAGTCATAAAACCTTTCAAAACGACATCGTATGCTTGCAAGCATTAATCATAGTTATTTTTCATGCAAAATTATGAATTCATCATTAACAAAGAAATTACTGAAAATTGTGCAGTCAAAAAATAAATTTTAACTGCTTACTGTAGATTGCTATCTTGGAAGAACAATTCTTTGATTAGTCCCCAACATTATTTATGGACTGTTGACAATAATTCAAAACATTAATGAAAGAGATGCAAACCCAGGGAATCCTACTAATACAAAGACTTTTAGTTTAAGGGGACGCAACCTATATGTAACCAGAACATTCAACTGGACTTCAACTTATTATTGGTGGCTCATCACCCTCTGGGGGCTTAGGTACACCTGGAGGGAAAATACTAGGGAGGTCTATGAGGGTGATGCCCGGGTTGGTCTCTCAGGACAAGGAGGGTGAGGTGGGTGAGGTGGATGAGGAGGATGAGGCGGGTGAGGAGGGAATGGTCGTGGCGGTGGCCGTGGTGGTGGAGGCTCTGCATAGCCACACATCCCATACAGGCATCGGACTCTCCAAGGGCATCTGTTACCACATCTACCGCAGTTAAAGGGACTAAGGTTGGTATTGGTGCAGATCCCCCTGCAGCATTGCCGAGTAAAGGGACATCTAATCCCACACAAGCCGCAGTGAGCAACATCACTGGCAACATCAACACATTGGTCCCTGCAACATCGCATCCGAGCTGTGGCTGGATGTTTTCCCTGCTCACACACCCATGGCCTAAACCTGCACCCACCTGGTCTCGGCCTTGGGTTCGCTACATTCCTCATCAGCCAAGGTGATGAGCCACCCACAGTTGAATTTTGTTGCACCCATTTCGGTTTTGCATCAGTTTCTACCACCAAAAGTGGCAGCAGGATAGCAATAAAAGCATTGGCTAGTCGGTTCATCATGCAGATACACAAAAGTCAGTAGGAAGCTGTCAATATTTATATATCTAGGAAAAGGTGGTTAGTTGTTCATGTTTTTCTTACACTATTTTATGTATCAAGCAAGGTGTGTAAGGGCGTGAAGCAAGCTGTTTCCCTCATGCATAAAATAATAAGTAAATTGAAAGATTAAAAAAGGGGCTTCTTTTCCTGGTGAACAGGGTCTTTCATAGGCTAAACCTGGGGCTGAGTGCATCATTACAATTCCATGGACATAAAAGCATGTTTACAGCCTCCTAAACCCCCTGTCACATGCTTTTGCAGAGTTCGGCCGTGATTATTATCAATTGGTTTTTTGGTTTTAAGTTGAATGTCGTTCTTAAAAATTTAAGAGATGTTCATATAAAATGCATTTTGGAGAAGAAATATTCACTTTTCCATAACTAAAAACCAAAACCATGACATTTTCAGCTAGCAAACATAATTAATTACCCAACTTATACCTTTAAGGATCTCAAGCTTAAGTTCATATGTGAATAAATAATCTAATAATAGTAAACATAATTTATTCTTAATAACTGCATTAAGTCATGACATGGAACATTTAGAAAAATAGAAGTCCACTTTGGCAAGTGAAACAAAACCAGCAAATCAAATCGGGGCACAACATCAAATGCTAATATATGTGTATGTGAGGAGAGAAATATGAGAGGGGGACAAAGAAAGAAGAGAGGAAGCAAGGGAAGGGAGGGCAGGGGAAGAAGGAGAGAATAATTTGGCCAAGCAAATGGAGGAGAAAAGGCAACACAACTCAAGTGTGAGTCAACACAAGTTCCTTCAACAATGGTTGCACTTCTTTTTTGATCTCTTTCTTGGCCATTGTACCTTCAAGTCCAGCTTCCTCCTTCTTCTTCACCTCCAAGAGAGCAACAAGTCTACCCATTTTTGGTTTCTCTGGGTAATCCTGGCTCTCGGAAATTATCTCATGGTAGAGGATCACATTGCAGATAGTATGGATAAAAGGGTAGGCAATGCTAACAATTTTGGATTACAGAAGTTGCATTTCCATGGCAGTCAGACGTTTGAGTGGTACTTTTTTATTCATTCTAATGTTTTTCATTGCTCTTCCTATAACACTAGAATGAAAATTTTAATTTAATATATTCTGTAACATAAACTATAAATTATATATTCTCAATCGTCTACTTAAAAAAAAAAAATCAAGTATACAAGATATTGAATAAACTTTAATACTTTATTTAAATATGTATCTTTATTACAAAAATACCACAAAATTTTCATGGTTCAATAAATATTGATAAAATTTTGTGTATAATTATTATTTTTAATTAATTATTAACATGCTATTGATTTTCTCATTGAATTTTACCATAAAAAATTAATTATCTCGAAATTATATATTAAGAATTCTATTAGGATTAGTAATTCACGGTTATTTAAAATTCTATGATGAATATTCCTCTAATTTTCTTCTCCCACTATATTAATAGGTTTTCTTTTTCTTCTTTGGATTAGGACTTCATGGTTTTTAAGGAACAAGCTTTTTCTTTGGAATTTATTGAAGAAAATCCCTCCTCGGAAAAGCCAATGAACATGGTGGTTTCTGCATTGGGTAATTCTCGTTCTTCCTTAATTCTCTTTCATGTTAATGTGTTGATGCTAAATGGCTATTCTCAATGGGGGAAACTAATCGTTATCATGAACAGGTATTGAACAGAAGATGGAAGCTATGAATAAAAACGAAGGGGAAGAAAAGGAGGAATCATATTGCCTTTGCAATCTCCCTGATGATCTCTTGAGAATTATCTTGAGTTACTTATCAGTTCTCGATTACATCAACTTTCGTGCTGTTTGCAAGTGTTGGCGTCTAGCTTTCTCCAAGTTTGCTGCTGTTTTATCACAAGAAAAACCAGGAAGGGAGCTTCCATGTTTTCTGGTCTTGAAGAGAGAACATTCAGTAGACAAGTCAATAATGTCTGATTACCACCGCCCGGTATTACACACGACAGGCATGTTGGGGAGTTTGTGTTCTTCTTCTTCGTCCAGGCGTATTTACAGAACCAACATGCCAGAACTATGCGGAACAAGAATCCTGTTGTCCAAGTACGGATGGTTGCTGCTCTTCAGGTCTGGAGGGATCGATTCTTCAGAACTTTACTTCTTCAATCCCTTCTCCAGGGCAAAGATTCTACTCCCCTTTTTGGATGTATCAATGTTACTTAACCCTGTTTTCGCCATATCTGCTCCACCAACATCACCAGATTGCATGGTTTTCATCATAAGTTATGTGGAACCCAATCAAGATTACATTCATCTGTGCAGCCGAGGAGATTCTGCTTGGAACTGCGTCAGTGCTGGGCACAATGGTCCGGCTCTTAATGTAGTCTTCGCCAAGGGAATATGGTATTGCTTACATGCACTTGGAGATCTGGTTGCATATGATCCTGCTCACCTTTGTTACAATCTTCTTGACATAAAAGACTACTCTCCTGGTCATTTTACATTCGTTTCGTATCCTGTCAGTCGCGGGGAACAAATTTTTCTTCGCGTTCATGGCCTGCGGTGTTTCGAAGTTCCATTAGTGCATTATTCCGAACCATTGGTGGCTAAAGAAATAGTTTGCCAAGCTGATGGAAAGCTGAACTACCAGGATTGTGAGTACTTGTTCCGCACAGATGTCAAGGAAGCAATTGTTCAGGAAAAGGGTCTGGTCTCAGTTGATTCTTTCAATGTGGATGCATGGTGTGCCGGGCTTGATGCAGATGATGATGATGCTATAGAGTTCCGGTGGCATTGGTTTACAAACAAACGCACAGCGCTGTATCGTTTGCATGGAACAAGTTGCCATTACAACCATGATTGCTCGACATTTGTGATGTGGGTCGAACCTGTTTGGGTTCAACCTTCCCCCAACTTGAGCTGGAATCTCTGATTTTCTTATATGCAGTTCTGTCTTTGTCTTTGAAATCATTCTAACAAGAAATGAAACACATGCAATTATTTATAATATAATGAATTCTTGTTTTAAAGAGAAAAAGATTGCCAACCTAGCTACCTGTTCATCTGTTTGGGCAACCTGTAGGAAGAGGAATGCTTGATATTCTAAGCAAAAACATATATATATATATATATCTGTTATCTTGTTCGTTTCTTTATGGCTAATCTCAGTAGAAAACTCGAATGTCACCCAAGATGGAGGCTGAGGAAATAATTAAAACTGAAGAGAAGAAACCCTACTGTCTTTGCCGTCTCCCGGAAGATGTTCTGACAATTATATTGAGGTATTTATCAGTCCTTGATTACATCCAATTCCGTGCTGTTTCCAAGTGTTGGCGTCTGGCCTTCTCCAGTAGTGCTTCTTCTACTACATCACAACAACATCCAGAAAGAGAGCTTCCATGGTTTGTGGTCTTGAAGACAGAGCCAGTACTAGGGATGTTTCATTGGGTCTGCATGCCCGGTATTCCACACAGCAGGCTTGTTGGCGAACCTGTCTTCTAGCCTTGCTTACAGGATCCACATGCCAGAACTATGCCGAAACACGAATCCTGTTGTCCAAGTACGGGTAGCTGCTTCTTTTTGGTTCTGATCAAGGCAATAAATTCTTCTCCAAGGCCAAAATTGTGCTTCCCTTCATGGACGTAACCAAGTTACTTAGCCCTCTGTTTGACATATCTGCTCCACCTACATCACCAGATTGCATGGTTTTCATCGCACATTGTGTCAAGCGCTTACATGTTGGGATTGATCTGTGCAGAAAAGGAGAATCTAATTGGACTAGCTATGGAGGTGGGTGTGAAGGGGCCGATTATCAATGCAGTCTTTGCTAAGGGAATATTGTACTATTTGCATTCTAATGGACAACTTAACGCATTCGATGCTGTTCATCACAACTACATCCATATTGCTCATATACAAGGCCTTGGTTCTGACTTTTACACTTTCTCTAGACTCGTTTCATATACTTTCAAGCTTGGAGAATTAGTTCTTCTTCGCATTCATGCTTGTTTTGGGTGTTATGAAATTGCATTATCTTCTCCTCATGCATTGGTGGCGACAATAATAGACTGCATACGAGGATTCAGAATATTTGTTCCCCACAGATGTTAAAGAGGCTATTGAACGTGAAAGAGAAGTGACATCTGTTGATTCTTTTAATCCGGGTGCATGGTGCCTAGTGTATCGTTCTGGTGGCACTTTTGAGTGTAGGTGGCATCAATTTACAAGCGACCGAACAGTGTACTATGATTTGGAGGAACTAAGCTGTCATGTAAGAAACGAGTGCTCGACATTTTTGATGTGGTTTGATCCTCTTGGGGTTGAACCCTCTGACCCTCTCCTAACTTGACTTGGACTTGATTGCTCTGTGAAAAGCAATGTCAACTGTTATCAAGAGATCGAAACAAATGGAAAGAAGAAAATGGAATGCAAAGGGAAAGCACACACAGATAGATTGGCTGCCATAGAAAGTGCCCAAACCAGCCATTCGACCTTTTGTTAGCCCAAAATGGAGGACAAAATTCTTGGCCATATTATCTATTTTTTGAGAATTTCTTTGTTATGGAGTATGGAACCCAGTTCTCAACTTGTTTCATGGGCTAGGCATTTGGGTTTTATGGCAGTGTAGCCTTCTTCATTGCTTTTTGGGCCTTTTCTTATCATTTACTTGGATTCTAATCAGCCTTCATTTCTCACTCTCGTCCAATTCTTTCTTTCCTTATCCTTCTTCTTCCCAAACTACTTCCATTTCTTTTTCTGCCATGTACCTATTTGGAATATAGTATATGCTATGTAGTTTGATGGGTGTAGTTTCAATGATTTCCAAGTGAAAGTGCTACGCAATGCAAGAATTGCTATCCAAAAATTATCAAAGAGCTTATATATTTGTATCTCACTCGAACTTTAAACGAATTGTTAATTTCATATTCAAATTCGTTTCAAATTTGAATGTAAAATTTTTTAACCTTACATAATCAGTCAGATAAATCCAAATGCCCAAAAATTAAATACCCATTAATGCCACCTCTATTCCTTTTGTTTTGAAATCATCCTAACAAGAATCTTAATAAATAAGAAGGACAGACATGCACTAAGCCTACCTTTAAAGGATCTGAAGCTTAAGTTCACATTTAAATAAATAATCTAATAATAGTAAACATAACATGTTCTTAATAAATGCATGAAGTCATGACATGGAACATTTATAAAAGTAATATGTGAGGAGAGAAACATGAGAGAGGGACAAAGGGAGAAGAGAGGAAGGAAGGGAAGGGAGGGAAGGGGAAGAAGGAGAGAATAATCTGGCCAAGAAAATGGAGGAGAAAAGGCAACACAACTCAAGTCTAAGTCAACACAAGTTCCCTCAACAATGGTGCACTTCTCTTTTGATCTCTTTCTTGGCCATTGTACCTTCAAGTCAAGCTTTCGACTATGGCAAAGCCCTCTCTCAAAGCCTCCTCTACTTTGAATCCCAACGCTCCGGCCGGTTACCCTACAATCAAAGAGTCACCTGGCGCCACCATTCTGGCCTCACCGACGGCCTAGAACAAGGGGTAAGGATCCCATTTTCACCACCACCTCCATGTAGACTAAGAACCCAATGTTTCTTTAGCATCAAATTTTTCATTTTTTCCGTAAGAAAAATGGTTGGATTTCGCCATGTTAGCAAGTAGAGCTATTGTTTTACGTTGAGACATGATTGCAATGTATAAGGTATCTTGTTGTGTATGAAAAGGTGGACTTGGTGGGAGGGTACTACGACGCCGGAGACAATGTGAAGTTCGGCCTGCCGATGGCATTCACCATCACAATGCTGTCATGGGGTGTCATCGAATATGGAGATGAAATCGCGGGAGCCGGAGAGTATAGTCACGCGCTTGAGGCAATAAAATGGGGAACCGATTATTTCATCAAAGCTCACACGCGCCCAAATGTCTTGTGGGCTGAGGTAATAATAAGAACCAAGTACTCTTTGCACACACTTCCCTTGCAAATGCAAGTTTGTCAATTACTGTTGGCCATTGATGTAATTCCATGATGTTAACTATAGGTTGGCGATGGTGACACTGATCATTACTGTTGGCAGCGGCCGGAGGACATGACAACTTCCCGGCAAGCCTACAAGGTGGATGAAAACAACCCAGGGTCGGACATCGCCGGTGAGACGGCGGCGGCAATGGCGTCAGCCTCCATTGTGTTTAGGAAAACAAACCCACATTACTCTCACCTACTGTTGCAACATGCACAACAGGTAAGCTAAGTTTTAATCAAGTTGCCAAGTACAGGTTTGCACTATTCACCAAAACCACTATGCTTTGGTTACCATAACCAAAATTAAAGGAAGGGTTTTAACTAATCCCTCATTTCAATTAATTTCTTGCTTTAATTAATATATTTGAATGAACTAAAAAAAGGGTCTTCTTTTTTCTTTCTTTTTTTCTTGAATTTGGGGCAGTTGTTTGAGTTTGGAGACAAGTTTAGAGGGAAGTATGATGAAAGTAGTGTTAAGGTGGTGAAAGGATACTATCCGTCGGTGAGTGGGTTCAAAGATGAGCTGTTGTGGGCAGCTTTGTGGCTATACAAGGCCACCAACAAGGAGGATTATTTGAGGTATGCTTTGGAGATGGCAGATGAATTTGGTGGGATCACTTGGGCAATTACTGAGTTTAGCTGGGATGTCAAGTTTGCTGGTCTTCAGATCATTGCTTCTATGGTAACTATCTACACCTGTACGTGTACATACACATAAACACATAAACTTTTCGTGTACAAATATAAAATTTTCACATTTTGATTTAAAAGAATTGTTATAACATTGGGTTCAATGCTAAAATTGCTAACACTCACTGTTCCAATGTCAAATGTAATGTTGCCGCAGTTGCTGATGGAAGAGAGGCATAGGACGATGAAGCACAAGGATGTATTGGAACAGTATCGTTCAAAGGCTGAATATTATATCTGTGCTTGCCTTAACAAGAACAGCAATGTGACTGATAATGTGGAGCGCACCCCAAGAGGTTTATTGTACACCCGCCAGTGGAACAACATGCAATATGTGTCCAATGCAGCATTCCTTCTCAGTGTCTACTCTGATCATCTCCGAGCCTCGAATCAGCGGCTGAGATGCGACGTTGGCGAGGTGGGTCCGGAAGAAGTCTTTGCATTTGCTAAATCTCAGGTTGATTACATCTTGGGAGCTAATCCTATGGCCATGAGCTACTTGGTTGGGTATGGTTCGAGGTACCCTCAAAGGATGCACCACAGAGGGGGGTCCATCGAATCTTACAGAGAGAACAAGGGCTTTATTGGGTGCACTCAGGGGTATGATGATTGGTTTCAGAGAGATGATCCAAATCCTAATGTTGTTGTCGGGGCCCTGGTTGGTGGGCCAGATAAGATGGATCAGTTCAGTGATGATAGGAAGAATTTCATGCAGACAGAGGCCTGTACCTATAACACTGCAAGCCTGGTTGGGGTTTTGGCTAAAATGCATGGCCTGAAAGAGGACAGAGATTTTGACATTCCTTTAGTTGCTTCAAGCTAGGCCAAAAAGTGAGGTTCTTAGTTCTCACATTCTTATACAAACAGAAAAAGAAGAACAAAAAGAAGTTTAAACAGAATGAAAAAGAGAATTGATTTATTTATCAAGCTGAATAAAGGTTCCAATTTCCTCATTGAAGCACCTTTTTCCATGTGAAACTATATTTGAAATGTTTGTGCTAAGGCAAAAATAGACCCCTTTTTTCTTAATTTGAAGTGAAAGCATTGAACTTTATTCAGTCTTATCACAACCGAAACTTATAACGGGAAAGACTCGAACCTAATTGCACATGCATCAATCGTTGAGTCAAATGCAAATCAAATATAATGTTGATTATCCATGGATTTGGATGTATCTCGTTAGCTCTGCACCGACCAACATAGTTTGTCAATTTTTGTGGCTCATATTCATTGTCAAAAAAGTACCATAAGTCAACAAAGCCATTGGAGTGTCTTCTCTCTCTCTCTCTCTATATATATATAATATTAATTTTGGAACCATATGAATCAACCAATCTTATCCCTACTGCTGGTTTCCTTTAATCAAGGATGCAACTAGACTCCAAAACTGAAAAGCTCAACATCAATGTTCTCACAGCCAAATTTGCTATGTCATCGGCTACAAATTTGCCACATGAATGGTAAACCAGACAACAATCAAGCAAAGATTCAATGTCCCTGATAAATGAAACACAAGCAAAGACTTGACTCTGATTTTGAGCAAGGCACACGTGCCTTTTATGGTGTGTGTTTGTGCTTTTAAACAATTGTTAGATAGAGTTTGGACCTTTGCTAGAAAGTCAGGAACTGACCTTATCATGCATGCAGGCTTTTTATGTCAAACAGGAAAACAACAGACAACGTTTTTCCACTGGAAGGCTGATCTGAAGCAGACATGATCTTGCAGCCTGTAATAATGGTGTATCGAGGACAAAGCCCAAAGCCATTGATGAAGATATAGACAGCTCAAACAGCACAAATGAAAGTTAGTTATCAAGTTAAAAAGGTACCACAGTAAAGCGCCTCAAGTAAACCAAGTACTGATGCCATGTAAATATTCACCAAGTGTAAGACATAAAAACAAATCAGCAGCATCAAATAGAAGATGCTGTAACCGGATTGGGCTGTTTACGACCAAGGGAGATAAGCATGCTGCAGCAAACCAATGCTACCGAATAACTCTTTTCAGGGTAAGATGTTAAAATGTTATGGCCATTTTTGCCATTAATGTGTTTGAACAAAACACAAAGAGCCTAAGAGTAAAAGAATTCATCACCTAATATTCATAAGCTTAATCTCTGCCAAGCACTGATGATATTTTATTGCTTTGACTTGAACCAATCTCAAAAGCTTTACTGGTAAGTATGCAAAACAACAAGACATAAACACATAATTTCAAATATCTATGCGTTAAGAATCTATAAACAAAAGGAGTATAACTTATTATTAGTAAAGCACTTGCATATGAAAACAAACAAGTTCGATACACTGAAATTACATACTTCACCATTTCTACCACATTAATTTTTTGAAACAGGAACATATCCCTACCAAAAAAAGGTGGAAAACCTAGCATTGTAGTAATTCTAAGTCTACTTAGAGGAGTCAGTCGCAGAAGCTGGGAGATGACTAATGACAATAGGGGGCCGTAGAGCTTGGTGGTTGGCCTCGTTCTGTTTTCGTGCCTTAAACATTTCTTCTGTCTCAACCACAACCAATCTTTTCACCTAGCCATAAGGCACTTCAAATCAAAAACCAAACTTTAAACAGCACAATGCTAAAACTAATGTACCAGTATTTCTCTTATTCAAGTATACCAAACACTTTACAGAGGAAAAAGGAATCAAACAAAGGGTCTTATACCTGCTGAAGCATTCCCCTGACAGTGGGTGTGTTCCATCTCATGACAGTGCGGTTACATTTGCGCAGGCGTAGTGCCTCCAAGGTGCGCCTATGAAGCCTCCTAGTGCCCGGAATTCCCCTCACAAGGGTTATATAAAGGTTAGGGCTCCACGCAATGGGAACACTAGCTTTGAACTTATTGAAAGCACTCATTTCTTCCTCGCTATGCTAAGCGCTCCCTACAGAGCACCAAACCAACATCAACACAAAAAAAAAATTGTAATGACAAGAAGTTCAACCAAAAACAACAAGCATGTTAATATGATCTCCACAGTTCAGAATTCACACCCCCATTGAGATCAACATCATCACATTCCAAAATTTTTGGTATATGCAATCCAAAGCTTCAAACACTTACAAAGTAATCAATCAATTACAGTTTGACAAAGTACTAACTGATCAGAATTGCACAGACAATAAAAACGAAAATTAAACAAAACCCAGATCCCAAAACCTATAATTATACGCACCCAACCTTTAAAATCAATGACTGGTAAACAAAAAAAAAATCAGCTTAGTTCCTAACTCATATAACTTCGGTTAAAAACAGAAGAAAAAAATTGAAAATTCCTAAAATAGTTCAAATTTAAGGTGCCAAGTTGCAGAGTGATGAAGAAATGAATGGAAAAGAGTTACCTTTATGAAGAGGATGTGCTCAAAACCCAGTTGGGAAGCTGTGTGTTACAGTGTAGAACCCTAGAAGAATGGGGAAAGAGGAGGATTTTCATGGTTATGGACCGAGCTTTAGCTTTTCATTTTATTTTATTGGCCCAGCCCATTTCCGGCCTTCTCTTTTTCAGCTATTTTCCTCTCTTTTTAAATCATTTTTTCTTTTTTTAATTATAAGCACTATTTAACAAATGAATATTCATTTAATTAACAACATCAAATATAAAATAAATTGTCCAATTATTTTTTCCCATTTATTATTTTCATAAACAAAAATAATTGGAAGTTTTTTTCTCTTTTTCTTTTAATCTTTTGCTTGAATTTTGTCTTTTTTTTATTCAGATATCTCAATATGAAACAATTTTTCATTTTTAAACACTTAATACTCATATTTTTTTCATTATAAATCTATTTTCCATAAATTTTTTAATTAAATATATTATACAAATTCAATTTTATATAAAATACATTATAATAAAAAAAAATTCTTAATTTTTGTGAAAGTTAAAAAAAAACAAATATTTAGTCATTTTTTTAGTTTTTCTATTCATTTGCCTCCTTGGCCCCATGATCCCATTGAAGAAGACTTTGAAAGACACATTTTTTCACCTATTCAAATGCTCCACAAACTCTTACAAGTTACAAAACCATCATATTACTATATAGCTGCTTTAACTTAAGTGACCAGTCTTGTGGTAGTTAGCCCTTGGTACATGTTCCTTGTACCTACTCTTAACAGGATCAACCTTGTAATCACTGCTGAGGGCCTCTGCAGCGCCATCATGTATTTTCTCAAGTGTCTGGCTGGCGACCCGTTGGTCACCGGACTTCGCTTCCTCCTCTGCTCTACCCTTCTGCTTGGAAACTCTCTCGAACTTGCCTTCTGCTGCTCCTGCTTTCTCCTCTGCTACAGGGTCATTGTTCCGGGCTAAATGAAGAAAATCTTCGTGGTTTTCCTTACTATTGGCTTGGTGGCTATATCTCTGAGATTGATATATCAAGTTGAGACATCAGCTTCAACAAAATGGTAAATAAACAAAACATTAACAAGATGTTATAGCATCTAAATATGAGCTCATAATGACAATGGGTATTCACCAAGTATCGCCTATCTATTCCAATTACTTCAAGAATTAGATACATACCCTGTAATCAGGTTCAGGTTTGAGATGAGTTCGGATAACTTTACTTTGTAATCGAATTCGGGTTGGGACAAGTTTGGATAACAAAGTTAGCCCATAGGGCATATGGCACTTAATTAGATTTGTTATCCCATAGGGCCTTTGGCACTTAATTAGATATGGCATATGGCATATGGTACATAAACAAAACATTAACAAGATGTTATAGCATCTAAATTTTAGCTCCCAATAGGGATGACAATGGGTATTCACTAAGTATCCTAGGCCTATCTGTCCCAATTACTTCTAGAATTAGATACATACTCTGTAACCGGATTCAGGTTTGAGACGAGTTTGAGATAACTTTACCCTGTATTAAAGTTTGGGTTTGGGACGAGTTTGGATAACAAAGTTAGCCCATAGGCCGTATGGCACTTAATTTAATAGTTAACAAGATAAAGTAGTTGGTAATCCTGACAGGAAACCACACCAGCCATGGGCAAATGGTTCCAGCTGATGATGCGAAAACAAAGGAGAGTTAGCCATATGCTAAAGCCTCAAACAACATAGTCCAGGACTCACACATTCAAGTTGACATATATCTTGTCATGGAGATAGATATGTGTTACTAAGATCAGATTGTAGTGCTATGAATTCCCCATGACAGAAACTGTCATCTCTACCATTACATATAGAACAAGCAGATTTATCTCTCAAGTTCTACTCTTAAAACAAGATAAACCACTTGATTCTCTTGCATGTCCATCAGTTCCAGTACAAAATGAAAAGAAATGAAATCAAGCAAATTGCTAGGTCTATATCAAGCAAAAGAAAAAAGGAGAGAAAGTTCAATACATCAACTTGATGAAATTGCAGATGCGTGCAGTGGTTGAAGACTTGGAAAAGGAGAAAGAGATTGCTACCCTTACCCATGTTTAAGAAACTTCCCCCAGGGAGAAAATAATGGAAGTAATACTACAGAGGATTTAGCAGAACTGCATGTGTACTTTGTTGTTGTATCCACATGAACATGAACAGAGAGTGAAAGAGGTGGCCAAAGAGAGAAGATTGAAGCAGGTGAACGTGTCTCTTTAGGCAGGGCTTAGCTATGGCACGTGGTGGTGTAGGGGTCTGCCATGTAGATTCTGCGCATGCAAAAGTCAATGTTGCTAGGCTGTAGATTGATCCAGGAATAGGTGCTAAACCGAGTGTAGGAGAAACCGCCCGCATGTTATTATTTCAGTGGAACTCAAACTCGAGTTTAACTTGACAAAACTACCCTTGGTCGGTCAAACGTAGTTGAAGTGGAACTAAGCTGCTTCCAGTTTAGGGTTCCTCTTGTTCTTTTTGATTCTGTCTGTTCTTTGGGTCGTCGGAGCTCGAAAGATGGAACCAAACGGCGATGACGTGGCAAGAATCCGACGTGAAATCGAAGCCTTAAAGGACACGAAAGCCAGCATAGAACACAAGATTGCTGTCCTCGAAGCTCAGCTCCAGCAGCATCAAAGCGACGACGTTTGCAATGGTTCTTGTCCTCCAATCTCCGCCATCGATGCTAACCTGGCAAACGGATTGTCGGCGGATAGTGTTTACCGTTACAGCCGCCATCTTTTGCTCCCTTCTTTTGGAGTCGAAGGTAAATGAAAGAAGAAACAATTTCGCGCCTTTTTTTTTCTTTTAGATTTTTATGTTAATTTTGTTTAATTATGTAAAGTTTTGATTGATTATGGCTAATTAAGTGATTGAAGTGAAGAAAGTCAATAAATTTGTATGAGAAATTGGTTAAAGTGAATGCTTTTATGCTAAGCTGTATTCAAAGAAGGTTATTTGAAAAGAAATTGGCTTTTTCATTATGGGCAAGAGAAGAAATTTATGGGTTATTTTTGTTCTTTGTTTTTTGTTTAATTTGTTGACTAATTTAGTTTCTTTGTGTGGTTTGTAGCGCAATCAAATCTCTTGAAGTCTTCAATATTGGTCGTTGGAGCTGGAGGGTTGGGCTCGCCGGCTCTGTTATATCTTGCAGCTTGTGGTGTTGGTAAGAATAAGATGCTGCATTTTTTGGGGCATACCCGAGATTGCATTACTTCTTTTGGTGGCTGATCGAGATGGGATTAATTCGTTGTTCGTTTTCTTTGATTTTCTAGGTCGCTTGGGTATTGTCGATCACGACGTGGTTGAGCTTAATAATATGCATAGGCAGGTATAAGTTGTAGATTCTGCAGTTGAAAGTAGCTACTCATGTTATTATTTGTGGTGTAAAGGCACTGTTCCGGATCAGTAATATCCGGTTAAGTTCTAATCATGTTGTACTCATGAATCATTCGATTTCAATGTACGCACAGCAGATTTTTAGTCCTTTATTTTCCTAGATCCTCAAACTTTATAGTTCTAATTTTTTTCATCTATTAAAATCGAATGGTAACGCTAAGTTAAAGGGCTAAATTGCATGCAGGTACTCCCTTTGTTTTATTGATCCATTAATTTTGAGCTTCAATTGTTTTGATTGATCGATGTTTTTGCTCTGATGTATCATGCCTCCTTAGTTTTCTTCCCTGCCGTCTTGAATTGTGACCATGAATATTCTGCTACTCCCTTGTTTTTTATTATCTTTTATTTGCTGCACTTCAGGTTATTCACACTGAAGCATATATAGGTCAGCCAAAAGTGAAGTCTGCTGCTGCTGCTTGTTGCGCGTATGTTACAAATATGGGATCCAGTTCTGTTACAATAGCTTAAATATTAAGTTGCAGTGTTGAATAAAGCTTGTTACTTGTAGTCTCTTGTAATTTCTTCTGTGATTTAGTGTGCTTGCTTTTATCTAATATAGCATCGAATTTCAGGATCAACTCCACCATACAGATTGTTGAACACAAAGAAGCTTTGCGCACATCTAACGCTTTGGAAATTTTGAGCCAGTATCCTTGATGACATAGAAATGTTATTCTTTCAATTTTTTTTCGTCCTTTTATTGTTAGTTAATTCATGTGAGGGGTGATTTCCCTGACAGCTGACATTTCATAGATATGACATAATAATAGATGCAACCGACAATGCTCCTAGTCGTTACATGATCAGTGATTGCTGTGTTGTGCTAGGAAAGGTAAAGATTTGAGTGCTTTGTCCTCAATTCATTCAATATTTGTAGTGCTAATATGCTTCTCCAAGTAGTAAGCTTCTTCAGTTGATAATGCCACTGCATTTCTTTTTTGTGCATGCACACTCATTGACTCAAGTATTAATTGCTTCCATGTCTACATGCAGCCTCTAGTATCAGGTGCTGCACTAGGACTGGAAGGGCAGGTAAGCTATATAAGTCATACTCCGTAATTTATAGTGTATAAGTTTGCATCTGTTAAGTGTTTTTGAAACATCTATCTTGCTCAAACTTCAAAGCATAACTACATTGATTTCTTGTGTAGCTGACAGTTTACAATTACAAAGGAGGTCCTTGCTATCGATGCCTATTTCCAACTCCACCTCCTACAACTGCTTGTCAAAGATGCTCAGATAGTGGAGTCCTAGGAGTGGGTATGTTAAGATATCATTTCGATTTTCCAATCCATCTCTAAACTATTAGTCCATTATTCTGCAATATACTTGCAAATGATGAAAAGGAGGTTCAAAGAAACTTCTTCTATGTCAAATTAATTACTGGCAGTAAACCTGCTCTATTCTTTTCTTTTTTCAGATAGTTGTTGGTTTTACCTCATTAATTTGCATGTTTTTAGCTCCCATGCTTATTGATCTACATATTTTCAGTTCCTGGAATTATTGGCTGTCTTCAAGCGCTAGAAGCCATTAAAATAGCAAGTGCTGTTGGTGAACCTCTTTCAGGGCGGATGCTTCTATTTGATGCATTGTCAGCTCGAATTCGTATTGTATGATCCATGATCCGCCCATTGATTCCTCTTTTGGTGCCATTTGTTCTTTGCAATATTAATTCTGGATATATATTCTTTTCTGATAGCAAATATTCTTATTTCTTAGGTGAAAATAAGGGGCAGGTCATTGCAGTGTGAAGTTTGTGGAGAAAATACAACATTCAACCAACAGTATTTCAAAGATTTTGATTATGAGAAGTTCACTCAATCTCCATTGTCAACGGTAATTTTGCTCTGAAGTTTGTATTTTATTTGTCAAATTTTTGAGGTTTCGGCTTTTCTTCTTATGTTATCTCACTTTGCCTTCATGCTTCATGAAGTTCTATAATTACTTATAAATATTCATTCCAAGCATGAATTTGGATTAGCTGATGATACCAAAAACTTTTGTCACTTAACAAAGCATGTTATTTGGTGCTAGTACAATTTAATAACTTTGAAGATCCTACTGCATGCAGTCTCCCCCAAAGCTGAACCTGCTTGCAGCAGACTCTAGAATAACCAGTAAGGAGTACAAAGAGAGGATCACCAATGGAGAAGCACACGTTCTGGTCGATGTGCGACCAGAACACCACTACAGGATTGTTTCTATCCCTAATTCATTAAACATTCCACTTGCAAGCTTGGAGACTAGGTTGCCTGAAGTTTCATCTGCACTGAAGGAAGAGCAAGAGCACAATGGCACTGTATCAGGTGCTAACCTGTATGTGATCTGCAGAAGAGGTAATGATTCACAAAGGGCTGTGCAATGCCTCCACAAGATGGGTTTCGATTTAGCCAAGGATATTGTGGGGGGCTTGGAATCGTGGGCACATGATGTGGATCCCAACTTCCCTATGTATTAGTACCAAAGTTATACCTGCGACATGTTTGGTCCTTTGTTACCTATCTCATAAATTTGAATGCCAATTTTGCCAGTTATTAGAGTTTGGTTGTGTTATTATCTCTTAAATGTTCAGTGACTGTACATCACTTCATTAAATTCAAGTGAACCTTCTACATGCAAATTAAGACTCTTCATTTCCTTTCTGCCTGCAACTGGAGAAATCCCTGCAAGGCTGGTTCCATGGAATTACTTCGTCCTATTTTTTCACATTTTATTTGAAATTTTATGGGTTTTTTTTTTTTTGTTTCTTTTTAAATTTAAATAGCAAGATGCAGCCTATATTCAACCTCATTGTCATGCCAGCCAGGCTAATCCAAACAAACAGAATGTCAAACTATGGCAACAACAAAGCCGATCATTTTATGATCTTAACATTTGGAAACTAGCAAAAATACAAAAAATCTTTGGAAATTCAAGCCAAACTTTTCATTTTACTTGTCAAATGTTGTTCATAGATTCACATGAAGGAACCAAGCAAGCTGCGATAATAGATGGCAAAATTTGGAGGGGAAAAAATAGCACTTCCGTCACCACCCAACAAGTAATAGTTTTAAAAGAGCCATCCGGATATAAAGACCATTCTTTGCCTGTCTAAAATAGGCAGCCCTTGGATCTGCATCAACATCCACGGTGATCTCATCGAGCCTTGGGAGAGGATGCATGACCACAGCATGCTTCTGCATCACCTTTAGCACTTCCTTGTCCACTATATACTTACCTCGCGCTTCTTCGTAAAGATCAATTCTCTCTCCGAACCGTTCTCGTTGAATACGAGTTTGATACACCACATCACACTTAGAGGCCACTTCCATTAAGTCAGCACTTTCTTCCCACTCCACACCCATTGATGTCAAATAATCTTTAATGTCATCCTTTAAAAAGCAGGAATTACAAGTGAGAGAAAGTAATTGGGACTTCCCATTCACTAACTAACAGGTTAATTCAGCAATCTAATGAAAGGTAATCTAACTTTTATATTTGAAGTTTGAGCATAAATACAGGTCATGCATTGCTCATAAGCAGAGTTTGTCAAATACTAACCTTCATTTTAACAACATCAGGGGAGACAAAGTAGATCTTCACATCTTGGTACTTTGCCAGCAAGTAGGCAAGAGAACGAACTGTTCTTCCATTGGCGAGATCTCCTACAAGCCCAACTCTGATGCCATCCAGTTTTCCTATCTCTCTTTCTATGGTGTAGACATCTAAAAGGGCCTATACGACATCAAAAAGAAACAATCTTTGAACCTAAGAGTGCATGAAACTTGTTGGGGATAAAGATATCCTTCTGTCACATCTAAAGAAGCATACCAGAACATCACTAACGTCACAAACGGAGGTCATAAAATGCAAGAAGAGAGGGAATGAAAGAGGGTGGGTTGTTGAAGTGAGTGATGGCTCATTTTTTCTATAGCTTAGACATCATGTATTTACATTAAGCAAGAACAAAGTCGAAACTGCCCAATACAGAATTTACTTCAAAGTACCAGAAAAAGATAATGCTCAAGACAAACAATATCCTGAAATCACATAAGTTACACACTAAAGGACTGTTAGTTTTTCTTCTACAAATTTGTTTTTTCAGTATTCTATTCTTTCCCAGTCATAATATGTTTTACCACTGTTTGAAGGATTTAAAGGAGATCTTGTGAAATAATAAAATTACAAGTTTCCCACACTAAACAAAAGCTCTGAACACACCTGGGTGGGATGTTGTCCAGGACCATCACCAGCATTGATAATAGGAATGCCTGCAGTAGCTGCTGCTCTTCTAGCAGCACCGCTTTCAAAGTGTCGCATCACAATTATATCAGAGTACCCTTCAATCGTTCTTATAGTATCTGCAAATCAAGCTACTTGATTAAAAGAGCACCAGAATGGAACCACTTCTAAGAATCATAACGAAAAGGTAAAGAAAATTGCCTTCAAGTGTCTCTCCTTTTGCCGCTGACGAAAACTCTCGTGCATTTTCGGTTGTCAGAACTTCACCACCTAGCCGCTTCATGGCAGACTCAAATGAAAGTCTAGTTCTAGTTGAGGGCTCATAGAAAAGGGTGGCCATCAGGTAACCTTTGAGAATTTGACTTCCAGGCGATTTCTTCTCAATATTCTCCATCTCACGTGCAACTTCAAATATAGCATTTAGAATATCTCTATCAAATTGTTGAGCTTCAATCACATCATCAAGTTGAAACTTCTTCCCCACCAAAAATGTAGGTACATCCTCGACTTCCAACGCACAGCACTGCATCCCATTCCTTGAAAGCCTTTGGCTTTGATCCAATTTCAGAGATTTCTCACTGGTTAACAACCTTGAACAGGTAAAGTCAGCAGATAACTTAGCACTAACAGGGAGTCTATTAGGGAGACTTGAGAAATTGCACTTGAACACTTTATTGAAATTTATTGCTTTTGTAGCAAACGAGCCCCTATTCAGTGTGCATGTAGAAAATGATGATGAAGATGCCATTCTACTCGAATAAAAGCAGCTTCAGAGTCCCTGAAACAAAATATACCAATAGTTAAACCTATCTCTGATCAAATAACAACATAACTTCACAATAATTTCAACAGAAAACAGGAAAAAAAATTTATGAATCAAAAAGCATGAATTATGCAAATGAGAGTTTATTGGGTTTACTAAAAAACCAACAATCTCATTATGCTGAATCAAGATTAACACCTTTGAATAATCAAAACCAACCACAACAAAACAATCAAAACCCACCATTTTTATTAGCTTAGTAATACAGACCATGATTTTTTCCATAGTAAGCTTATGAATATCACAACTTTTCTTTTAACCAATCGTCAAAAGAAATACCCCCAGTAATCAAAATTCACATAACAACGCAGAAAAGAAAGTAATATACAAATCAAACATAAAAAAACAAAAGTAAATTTACAGAACCACTGACTCTCAGTTCAATATCCACTTCAAAATTTCCATTTTTTTCCCACTTTTTCTCATCAACCAAACAAACAAAAAGTACCCAATAACATAAAAACGGGTAAACATCACAGAACTTCTAAAGAGAAAGAGAAAGAAACAAGATTGAGAAGAAAGATACCTGGGAAATTTTCCAGGAATGGAGAGAGAAAGAAAAAGTTGGTGTTTGGATGCTGGGAAAAAGGAGAGAAAGATAGCGTTTTTTATTTTTGTTGTTGCCTTTTGAAGATATTAAATAGTGAAAAGTGATGAAAGTGAAAGGAAGAAGAAATGGGATCTTTGGGATGAGTGAAAACTCAGGGCTGAGTTTGTGTCTTGTTATGCGTCCTAAAACAATCTCAAGATCTTTGGCGGAAAATATGTACTTAAAAGAGTTTGTCTTCTGGGTCCGGGTGAAAATTAAGAGTTTGCAATGTGAGGCCAGTTCAAATGATCCGACGGTTGAGATTAAGTTGATCAGTAATTCTCACCTTCTTTTCTAATTTGTTTCTCACCTTCTTTTCTAATATATTTTGTTTATTTTTTATTTGAATTCTGTTCTTTGAATAAAATAATCAAACACCGATTACTGAATCAAATACTTTGAGGTTGCTCTTCTATGGACGCTAAAGCCAGTGACTAGGCAATACTTCCAGGCTGCTCTTCGATGGACGCTGAGGCCGGTGACTAGGCAGTCTAGGAGGGGAAGGCAATGGTGGTGGCCGAGGGGGTCATGGAAAAGGCCATGGTGGCAAAGGTTGTGCAAATGCAGACATGCCATAGAATTAGAAGCACAGGCTCCCCCAAGGAAATCTATTTCTGAATCTGCCACAGTTGAAGGGACTAATGTTTGTACTAATACAGAATCCCCAACAGCATTGCCAGCTAAATTGGCATCTAATCCCACATAAACCATGGTGATTAACATCAGAGGCAACATCAACACAATGGTTCCTACAGCACCACATTGGAGCTGTTGGTTGGATGCTGTCCCTGTCTGCATATCCATACCCTAAACCTGCATCCGGTTGGTCACGATGGTGAGGAAGATGATGATGAGCCAGCAGTTGCCCGTTGTGGCTGCTCTTTGGCTATGTTATCGGCTCCCTCCATCACAATTACTAACAGAGGTACTAGCAGCAATGTACAGATCAAACCATTGGCTAATCAGTTCATTTCATGATGCAGAAAACCAAAATGAACAAGGATACAAAAAGAAGATAAAAAGCAGTTCTGTTTTGCTGAAGCTTAAGGGCCTTGGGTGTTCATGCTGCTAAACTATCAAGGACTGGTCAGCGGATGGCCTTGCTTCGATTAGGTTTTAGATGCCCTTTGCTTTTAGAATGACAGGCTCTTTTCCTGAATGTAAAATGATTTTTCCAAATGCACTACAAGTACAAACCAGTAATTGATCAGTCAGGTAGTTTCAACTTTCAATCATAAACCAAATCACATGCATTAGCAAAGTTCAACTTGAGGCATTAACAAACTTGTAACCATCTGAAAGATTTCAGGTACATTCAAGACAGCATACACTAAACAGATAGTAGCAAAATGCATATTACAAAACATTACCAGCTTCCCACCAATCAAAGTTCCAAAGTATAGTACATGATTCAAAAGGTCCAAGAACTTGATGTGCAAAACTACAGATAGATAAAACTCAGGTATTAATCAGAGCAAAAGAGGAATTAAAAACTCAACTCATCCGAAACATGAAACAAGGATGAAGAAGTTAATCAACCACAGACCCAATGTACCATAATAGCAGCTATTCCCTTACTGGCATCAAGTCCT
The DNA here is from genome assembly GCF_000208745.1 of Theobroma cacao. Classification (NCBI taxonomy): domain Eukaryota; kingdom Viridiplantae; phylum Streptophyta; class Magnoliopsida; order Malvales; family Malvaceae; genus Theobroma; species Theobroma cacao. Next base: position 1,620,691 of record NC_030856.1, read on the forward strand.
CACAAGTCATCAACACTGATAAATCAATTCATGGGAATATACGACTGGATAATATTCAACTACATTAACCTTCAAGTTCCAATCAATATATAAAATGCTAAGTATGCAACACTGAAAATGAGGAACGGATATCTGAGAATAAGAACTGTTGCATGCTATGTTATAGCCACAAAGCCTCAAAAGAATGGTGGAAACACTCAAACAACTCCGTAACCACTATTTTATCAAAACAGAACTGTTCTAAAATTCAACCATTTGTAAAAAGCAAAACAAATTCGCTTCATTTCACTAATGACACTCACATTTATTCCACAACATAAATATTTAAATCTAACAACAGATACCCAATCTTCCTTGGCATCCTTAGTTCATTTCTCATTGTTCTCTGTGTTCTCTGGCTTCTCCAGCCCATAACGACGGTTAAACTTAGCAATCTGTCCTAAACTTGCAGCCATTTGGCGTTTCGCCCTCAAGTGATAAACTTTATCAACACTATGTATTTTTGTCATCATAACATTTATCAATCGACCACTCTGGGTCACGTAAGATATCCATTGCATCTGAGGGTGCAATCCTTTCTTCATTTTCCACAAAACTACAATTCAAAAACAAGCTTATTAGAGTAGAACTATGAACACTAACAAAAAAAAAAATCAGTGTCCAAATTAAAAAGAATTAGACTCCTTGGCAACAAGAACTTGTCAAAAACAACACTGAAAATTCTCATTGCAAACATCTAATTGAGCAACTTTTTGATTATGAATATAATTATAAGAACAAAAAAAAAATGATATAGAACCCAAAAAAATGATCTTCTAACTCAGAATCAAAGGTAAATACACTGAAGTTAGATGGAATCACAGAAAAGAGGTTAATCAGATTATGATTTATAATTATTCAATGTCATTCAAGGTGCAAAAAGAAACCCAACAGCTTTCTGAACAAAACTTAACTGAAATCATATCCTAAGTCCTAACACTGTAAGAAGTTTACAACCCAGATTCTCAAGCTATCTTACTTATCTCATTATCCAAATTTGGGAATCTGGCTACTTGAAAATAAAGGGAAAAATTAAATTTTCAAGCAAGTCTCAAGCAAAATAAAAGCAAAGAAAAACATATTGGATTAACAAGAAAATTATGATTAAAAAGGGAAAAAGAAAGAACCGCACCTTAGGTGGTCTCTGCGGCGATGAGTGAACTCTATGGTGGCAACACCAGCGAAGCCGAAATGCGGCGGCGGAGCAAAACCGACTGGCAGTCGAGACAGGAAAGAGCAAGCAGGCCAACAATGTTTCGTGGGGAGAGACTGGATTTCGCACAAAATTGTAAATAAATATTTTTGGGCAGGGCCCAAATATATTTTACAGAGGCCCAATCCAAAATTTTTATTTATAAACAGCCCATGGCTCGTTTGAAGAAAGGAATGCAAAAAATAAAATGATATAATACTTTAAAAAGCTCCTCAATTATTTAAAAATTTTAAATAAATTTTTATTTTTTATTACATTCAATCAAATTCTTATACTTTTATTTTGAATCAAATAGGTTTTATAATTAGTGATAAACTAATTATCATTAGTTCAAAGGTAAAATACTTAAATCCTCTTAAATTTTAATCGAAATTTAAAATGGATCCATTAGTTTTCAAAATAAACACTTTATCTTAAAAAAATATATTTCGCTAAACACATAGGTTCAACCATTAGTTAATCATTAATATTTTCATTAATTTGATGACATAATAATATTAGAAAAACAATTTTACCTTTTATTACTTCAAAAAATAACCATACTATAAATTTTTTATTTTTGCAAAAAAAAAATCAGGGGAGCATCAACATGGGGTGGTTGGTCAACGAATGGGAACGTCCCGTCCAACCACATTGTTTGAGAAAAAAAAATGAAAGAAAGAAGAAATGTCATTTTAGTTTCTATTAATGGTGTTTACATTTTTAAAACAAAATATTCATTTCAAAAACTAATGAACTTGCGCAGAATCATAACTAAAAGTGAAGGGGTCTAGGTATTTTACCCTTAGTTAAAACTTATCTTTTTTAACTCAAATGACATTAAAATAAAAAGGTGAAAATATCAAATGACCTTATCATCATGATATATCAACATGTAATGTCATTATTCACTATAACATATCTACATATCACATCAACACTTTGTGACTGGGCTCCATCAGCTTCAGGAGTTTGTACTGTAGCATCAACGTATGAGGTGTTGCGGGAAGATTATCCAAATTACATAGGACAACAAAGCAGAAAATGGGCTATTGCGTGGAAATGGGATGACCCCCAACGGATTCGCACCTTTCTAGTGCAATGTCTTCATGGAAAGTTATTGACTAATTTAGAGCACTAGAGAAGGAACATGTGGTCTTCGGCTACTTGTGCATTATGCTCAGTATCAAATGAATTAGTATTACACCTCTTAAGAGATTGCCCACACTCAAAAGAGGTATGGTTGAAATTGGGGTCACGAATAGGCTATGGGAACTTCTTTGATTTACTTCTGTCAGATTGGTTGTTAACTAATCTAAAAAATTATAATGTTTGTGTTGATGGTATCCCCTGGGCTATTTTTATTTGGTTTTACTTGCTGATATATTTGGAAGTGGAGAAATGTGAAAGTTTTTAAAGGAAAGTTGATACCCATGGATAGGAAGTTATCGATGATAAAAGGCTTAGCTGTGGCATCATATCATGCTGTCCAAATTCCCTGCACACATAGTAGGCTGAATGAATATAAAAGAGAAATGCTGGTTGGATGGCAAAACCCTCCACAAGGTTGCGTGGTTGTAAACACTGATGGTGCATTACGTCATAATACAAACATGGCTGCTGCAGGTGGTGTTTTCGGGACTACAATGGATATTGGTTAGGTGGCTTTGCTGCAAAATTGGGGAAGTGTTCTTCCTATAGGGTCGAGTTATGGAGAGTCCTACATAGCCTTCGTATAGCAAAGGAGAAAGGATTTAGTAGGATATGGCTGCAGGTGGATAATAAAATCGTGGTTCAGGTAATTACCTCTAGTGCATTGCATCCATGTGCGAATTCTGATTTACTAAATGCTATTCATGGATTGTTACAACTCGATTGGGAGGTAAAAAATTTTCATATTTATCGAGAACGAAATATGGTAGCTGATGGTATGACCAACATTGGTTTTAATTTAGATAGTAACTTTATTCTGTTTGATGTACCACCTTCAGAAATTAGTTCAAGAATGTTCAATGATGTATTGGGAGTTTGTTTCCCAAAAATGGTTAGAAATTAATAAAAATTTCCTTTCATAAAAAAAAAAAAGTAAATAAGCTGTTTAGAAGATGGAAATCAAACTGTAACCCATGATTTTTGCTTTGAAAAAAGAACTAAAAATTGATGTTAGGTAAGAAATCGCATGATCCATGAAAGCCACGTGATATTTCTATGATTTAGACCCCACCTATGACCTAACTTGATGTGATAATAAATGTGTTTGTTACTTGTTTCTTTCATTTGTGACATGAAGAATAATAACAAAAGGTAGGTTCTTATCAACTATATTTATGTTTAAATTATTGATCCAACCTACCATTATCATACTTCAGGTGTCACCTTTATCATCTGATTTTTTTACTAATAATGGGGGAAAAATTTAAAAAAATATATATGGTTTGTTCATTCTTATCATATCATGATCCTACTGTGGTTTGGGATCCTTACATATCTGTGAACTTACATGTGCAGTGTAGGGTCCTTTGTAGTACAAAACCAGTTACCTAGCTCCGCAAGAGCCCTGCAGCAAACAGAAATGTACTACTAGCACATAATAACATGCATTTATAAGCTCATAACAGCAAACATTACATTGTATTTTACATGATCCAATAAAGTACATCATGAAGCCAATAAGCAGAGATAGCAGTTTACACAAAGTTGAATATCCTTTACATCAGTGGCAAACTAAGTTTGCTTATTTAGGCTACCAGTGCCATAATCCATAGAAGGTCTAACACAATCCAAGATACCAAACTGACATAATAGAAACAGAACCCGGAAGGAACAGGGTTTCTATTACTGAATGCCGATTCTCACTGCAGAACAAGGCATTCATGCGTCCCAGCCACCATAGGGCGGTGGGAGCTTTTGGTGATAGCATTCTCTATTTCAAGAGACTGGGTTTTAGTATCAGGCTCGTCTAGCAGAGTCTCAGCAATGGTTTCGCCAATGGCAATGGCTTCAAAGATAAGTGCATTCACCTCACGGAACCTCTCCTCAGAGAGAGAAACCTCTGCAAGGAGCCTCCAAGCATTTTCATCAGATGCCTCGTCGTAGTCCTTCCTCCTTTTTAACACCATATGACCACTAATTTCCCACACAGCTGGGTTCACCTGGGTGTCCAATAGCTCTGGACTCACTTCCCCAAGAGCTTGTTTCTCAGCATAACACTGTTTGTTCAATTCACAAATTGCAAATTCAATTGTAAGCACTAGCAGCATCATGGAGATAATAACAATGCGTCAATCATGGTTCTAGTTTGTTACCTGTGGAAGGAGAAAGATCCGCTTTCCACAGTCAGAGATGAGGACATTGTATGGTATGTTGTTATCTTGAAGGCAAATGCAGGCATCAGAGACTGTGTCAGACAAGTCCTGGATAGTGTTACCACCCTCAAAGACTAGGCCTCTGACTGGATACTTTAAAAGCTCTGAGATGATCACTCCATCACTCAAAGTGGTTATCTTCCTGGTGGGAGCTTTCTCAATGGGAAAGGGCACAGCCAAGTAGTAAGCCTGCAGCCATTGGAATAATTAAATCACCTTCTCTTTCCCGATTGTACATAACTATATCTAACAGATGTCATGGTGGCACAAAGTACATCAAGTACCAAATTGGGAAGTTAGGTACCTGGAAGTGCAGGTGGTTGATTGTAGCAAATGCACCCAAGCTGTTGTAACCCAATCTGAAGTACGGATTCCCAGCTTCAGCTGCCATACAAAGTGCAAGCAAGAAGCTCTGACGGTCGATCCTCTGGGGCAAGCATTCGAGAATTCGAGGGATCAACAGCACATGTCCATATTCGATAGGACTAACCTGTTGAATCGTATATAAACAATGTTAATCTTATGAGTCTAGCAGTCTTGCTCAACTAGTTATTCTATAGTTTGAAGTAGAACTAACATACATTTATGGCAACAACACTTGGAGAATTCTCCACATCGATTGGAGCATTTGGAAAGAACTGAACTTCACCATCTTCACTTGCTGCAAACTGGAAAAGCACCTCTTCTTGCCCGACTTTGGTGAAGTTGAATTTGTTCCCGTCAAAGGGCTGGAGGACCTTATCAACACGGAACTCAGTTGGCCTCTTCTTAAGGTGGCGCCCTTCATTCAGCTGGGCAATGAAGCCATATTCACCAGGAATCACCTAAACCAAGATAAACACAGAAAGTTTTGATGTTACCAACAACTCAATCAACCATAAAATTTCTGGGTTTTCACAATTTGCAGATAAACAAGTAAAGCAAGGGAATAGAAAAGGAGCCCAAAATCAGACCTTGGTTTCACAGGCAGTGACATCATATCGAAAGAGCCCTCTTTGCATGCGATCCTCCCACTACCATAAAACCATAAAGTATTTCTTAACCTCACAATTAGTAAACACAACAATTATTACCATAACAATGATCTTTAATCTTATTAACCACAAGCTTGATATCAAAATTTACCTCTCCAAGAACGAGTGAGTCAAGAAAAGCAACGGGAGGCTCTTTGTTCTCATTTCCACGCACCCCTTTTTCACTCTGGGTATTGGTCACCTTCTTGAAAGCATATAAAGGAAGCTTTGCTCCTGTAAACCAAAACCCAGTTCCAGTTACACCTCATTTTTATCAAAAACCACAAAACTTACTATATCTAACCAGAGAAGGTTACAAAGCAAATTCAACAAATACCTGGAATGCAACAGCTTCTAAGGCAATTCTTTCCACACCCACCGCTACGGCGAGCAGTCTCTTCCGCCTCATCCTTTTGGTAGTTCGAAAGAACGGTGGGAACCCTCTTAATCCTGAGCATCATCTTTGCTACTACTTCTTCCTTTTTCTTTCTTTATCCAATACAAATCAAATAAAGATAACCCACAAAGAACGACTACGTAGACGAACGAAAACAACAGCCTTCTTATTCTTCTTCTTACGAGCGATCTAAAACAGCTTTCTTCGATAGGATTCTTTGCTTTTTTTTTCTATATATATAGACTAAAAGCTATCTACACTAGACTGCTGAAACTCTTAAAAGACAAGACCGCCACCAGCAAGGAAGAGGAGATCGGAAGGACTACCGCCTTCAGAAGGCAAAGCTCCACGCCCGCCGTGCGGCGAAGGGTTGCTCTCGATCACACAACCCTTCCGTCGTACAGTTCGGACATGAATAAGAGGCCGAGAAACTTTGTATATAGCCGTGATGTCCACAATTTGTCTACCCTGGGTGTTACCCCCTAAACCAAAGCCCCAAGAAACCCTTTAAACTATTTCAACCAAAGACTCCCCTCTCTCCTCTCTCCCTCTCTCCAGCAGACCACTCTCACAATTGCTTTGCTTATGAAGAACAACAAAGAAGAAAAATAAAGCTTGAACCTGTTTTTCCCTGATTTTCTTTCTGGGTGGTGTGAAGCGAAAGAAGAGGGTGAGATATATAGATAAGAGGGGAGTGAAGGACAAGGCAGGAATTGGGTGGTTATGGTTGTGAGAAGTAGGTACAAAACAAAGCTAGTGGCCCTCGTGCCTTCTTAATTTTCAGAGCTTTGCTTTTGTGGGCTTAAAAGGACAAACGTCTTTGACAAAGAGCCATGAAAACGAGAGAGAGAGGGGGTATGCATGTGTAACACTGTAAGAGTTTTGTTGGGTTTTTCCTTCTTCACCCGTACGCCTAAAGGGTGGTGCGCGCCGGAGATGGGAAGCCTGGGGGCCCACCGGTCAGGCCGTACTGATTGGGCAAAAGGAGGATATTGCTTGAAGAAATTTATAGGCGTCTAATCTTAATAGAATACCTCTTAAAATAATATCCATAAAACTATTCCATTTTATATATTTTATTAATTTTAAAAATTTTATTTCTCAAACTAAACGTGTCATAAATTTATATATAATCTGAGTTCCGTTTCTTAATTCCATTTTCTATCTTATTTTTATTAATTATTTTGTTATTTTACATTTTATTCTGAAAATTTAAAATATCAATGAATTTATATTCAATTTGAGTTTCTGGGTTTTGTTTGTTTAATTAAAAATTTAAATCGATGAATTTAATTTGAATTTTTGAATTTTATTTGCTTAATTAAAAAGTTAAACGTTATCGATAAATTATAGTCTAATGATGTGAAAGAAAAGGTCCAAATCCCAATTTATTAGGAAAGGGGATGGCTAATTATAGTCTAAACCACAAACCGGTCGGTGCTGTTGTCCTCTTTCTTGACCATGCAATTTCTTTTGGTTGGTATGATTTTGAATTTTTATATATATAAATAAATTTATAAAAATGATTGATTTGACAATTAGAAGATTAAATGTCAAATTTGATGTCTCATACTGTTCTTTTAACCTATGGTTTGAAATCATTTTTTATTCCATAATAATTTAATTGGATTATGAATTGCCTTTTCTTCACCTTTTTTGACCAATTGTTGCTTTCCCTTCTAAAGAATTTATCCATTCATTTTTAACAATAAGAAACACGTGTTTCTTTTTACAAGTGCAAATTACTCTTTTATCGTTTAAAAGGAAAGAAACTTGGGGTAGTAAAATCATGATTTATTATTTTATATTTATATAATATTTTAATATATAAAATTATAATATTATATTATATAAATATATCACATCATTATTTATTATTTTCTATTAACAACATATCGTATTAACATCATATAGTATAAAAATTATTATTATTTGAATTAATTCTACCGTCTCTATTTAACTTTTACCAAATTTAAGATAAAAACTTTAATTTTTATGTAATATAGAAATAAAAAAAAAGATGGAAGAATATTATACTCTTATTCCATGAAGACTTATGGTGTCACGGCATTTTCCAAGCATTTTCATATGTCGTTTGTGGGTCCAATGTCCTAAGCAAGGGTACATACTAGGAAATTTCGTCTGAGTAAATGACAAAATTATCTTTCAATCTTACATAGATGTAAGCAATATTCTCTGTCTACCCCTTGTCCGTGACTATAGATATATGAAGATATTACATTTGGTATATCATTTAAGTGAAATTTATAAAAATTTTATTTTCGGTATAATGTGTGGTTGTTATTATAGCAGATTTAACGGTTAGGAATTTTTTTCATAAAATTAATGATAAAATTAAAATGTTTGTTGATTTATTGTACGAATATTATTATATTGAAATTTATTTTTTGGGTTTTTGACAATAGCTAAATTTAAAAATTCAATTAATAAAATTAAATTTACTATTAAAACAAATAAATAAATAAGTAGGAATTGCAATTTTGAGTTTTCAACTTTGTAACTAAATATATCTTTCTATTAAGTTTTGAATTTGAGTGTCAAAAAGGCAATTGATGGGTACGGCCAAAATTGATGTATGTGGGCCGATGAAAGGAATTGTGAGACCAATAATTTCTTTTAAGTAATTTTTTGAATTAATCAGTGGAGAAGAATAAAAGAAGAAAAAACTCAATTTGGGTTTTATAAAAAAAATTCAAAAAAATTTAAAGATGTTCAATTTCGCAAATGATTTACCAATAAATTCCACCCACATTTCTCGTAATTTCAATTTTAGTACACAGCATCATAAGTTTTTTTTTTTTAATTTCTCAATTAACTCCATATAAATAAGTTTTAATTGAAATTATATCGCTAATTTCATACTTAAAGGTAATTCAATAAATTTACCTAATAAAATTAATGATAAAGACTAACCTGAGAAAACTTGGAACCACGTGAGATATAAACGAAATGTACCGATGATTTAATAAGATATAGTTTCAAAAAAAGTTAATGTCATCCTAGTTTAAATGTTACTTTCTTTTGCTGATTTTAAGATGAACATGTCATATACTATTAAGGAAGGAAGGTGGATCCTATTTTCTTTCCCCACCATAATTGTAAGTCTTGCTTAATCAAGCATTTCCTATTTAGTGAAAGATTAAAATTACAACCCAAAAAATGTAAATTTTCTGTTTTTATATCTATAATGGAAAGTTTTTTCCTTAAAAACTCTCCTTATATATATTTATATATTAATATTTAATTCACATAGTCGAAACTGAATTAACTCAATCGCCATATACATCTAATAATTTTTTTGAAATTAAATTATCTTTTATCATAAGTTTTGATTAGCTTTTTTTACTTTTTGGACTTTCTTTTATAGGTTCCCATTTATTATTCACTTATTTATAACTTGTAGACAAAATCATATTCTTACAAGGCAAGATTCACCTTACAAATTGATTGAAAGCACAATCACCCTTTTTCAAAAGAATCTCAAGTGGTAGAAGAAAAAACAAAAGAAACCATTGGTGATAGGTTAGGCTAGGTCCCAAATTTTCATGGATTGCTTTTTCTAAGGAAAAAAAAAACAAAGGATGAGAGGAAAAACCACACGGGTTTATTAACTTGGATGGGATATTTTGGATGCTTCCAAGGAGAGATGCAAGTGTGACACCGCCATGACAATGATATTGGAAATTTCTTGCCCATTTAAATGTTTGCAGCATATAAGGCAAATTGAGCATTCTTTTGAAAGAAGAAAAATTAATGAAGGCAATGGTGGAGCGAAATTGGTGGAGGGGTGACGGTCGTCATTTTTTAGTTTTAATTTTTTTGTTATGTGTATAAAATTTGATATATATAACACATAATTTTATATAATTACCTTTAATCATTTTTTATGTAAGATTCTAAATTCATCATTGAATGAAAAGAGAATAAAAGTCACAAATGTAATGATTTAAATCATGTTTTTATAAGTAAAATAGAAAAATTCAATCAATCTTCATAATTATTAAAATAACAAAATTTCATTTTTTTTGATAATAAAAACTTAGATTATATGTATAAAGATAGATTATTTTAATCATTTTTTATTCTCACATCAACAGTAACACAACAATAACTCTGTTTGGTTATAATCAGGAGCGGTCTCCACCTGCGACAAAGAACGATAACTCTGTGCAGATAACAAGTTTCCCTAAAACCACTTTCCATCACCATCTTTTCTTTTATTTAACAAGTTTCCCTAAATCCGCCTTTCACCTTCCATTTTCTCTTTCATTTTTAGAATTAATAATTGGATTTGTGGAATCGATAATTGGAGATTAAAAGAAGAGCGCTTTCAACCTTCCACTCAGAGTTTTGACAAACAGAGATTTCTTAGACCAGTAAATAGAATGATCAATAACATTTTTTTGAATAATTAAAATTTTACTATCAAAAAAGCATGTATATTTTGTTAAAAAAATAATAAATTTAATTCACTAATTTTTAATATTTTTTAAAAATGAAAAAACATGAAAGTAAGTTTTCTTCAATAACTCAAAATGTAGTTAAATTATAATAATTTTTTTTGTTTTTCATAATATCAAAAACAAGAACATGATATCGTTGATTACTAATGTATACAGTATTAGTATATATAGGGTAATATTCACAAAATTCATATGCATCGTATAGTGATATTTTTTTTCATTTAACTTACATGGAGTAAATTGTGAGTGAGAAAATTAAAATGTAAATATCATGACATTATTATTTAAATATAAAATATGAATTTTATATATTTTCATTATATTTATTTTATTAATTAATAAACATTAGTAATATAATAATATAAACTTTAAGGACGTCGCTGGTTTCTCGATGGACGAAGTAATGACAGCCGCAGGTGCATCGGCAAGGTTTCGATCGGCGTCATCTCCGACGTCCATTGTCCCTTCCAACGTCCCTCTCCTCTCAGCTGTCCTTGCCTTTGCTCTCGCTCGGTTCCTCAATCTCTTCACCACCTGGTATTTTCCCCTTATCCTTTTTTTTTCCTCGTTATTTTTTTCTGTTTGATCGATTAAAAACGAGGTGAAAGAACAAAAACAGGACAACCCATTTCTTAAAATGCAGTTTTAACTTTGAATTATCATTTTTTTTTGTGTTGGTTGTGGGTTGGATTGGAATGGATAACTTTTAGTTTGCATAAAGGTATGAATGTTTTAATATCTTTTTTAATTGGTTTAGACTGTTATTTGTAGATTCATGAGTGATCAAAGTAAAGAAAAAATGTTTACTATAGGCTGCTAATAGATTGTAAATGACTAATTGTTCTATTAGGGATTTTTATTGACAGGTTAAAGATGAATGCAATGTTCTTTATATTGCTTTCCAGCCATTTTTGTATTGCCTTGACAGCATTGCTGCTTCACTTTTTGGATTAGCTCCAATGGAAATTGGAAATATTAAGTAATTGAGAATCATTAATGATTGTTGAAATACAAGTAATCTTCTGTCCTGACGTTTGCATCTTGCCTTTATGATCGGGATGACCTTATAATTTTAGAAAAAAATGTCTCATCTACTCATTTGTCAGTGTCAGTCTTTTTGTTCGTGTGCATTTTCTCGCTTTCAATATATTCTCTTAGACATGCTGGCTCAAGGAGAAGAGATAGGATACTAGAAGGATGTCAGACATTAGATGGGATACTAATGTTCTTATTCCTCTGCCCTGGTCCATGATAACATTAGAAGTTCTGCAGTTCTACGAACTTCTAAGTAACCTCTTATGACTACAGGTAGCTAATGTGATTTGTTTGATGGTGCTTTTCATTAGTACCTATTGACCCCTTTATGTTGTTTTAATTGATGATATAACCATGCATGTTTCTGCAGTTAATCAAATTGTGTGTGAGCTACCTCCTGAGCATCCTGTCTTCAATGTCTGACCCCTATGAGATTCACTTGGTCACACACCCCTTCAGCTATGAGGCTTTCAACAATATACATTGTGCTATGAAGCGTGGGATCTATCTGCTAGTTTGAAATGATGTTCATTAAAAAGAGGGGTGGGCTTTATATTATTGATGTTGTACGGTGAACAGATGATATAATTGTTTCAAACATAAGAACAAATGGTTATGGTCATCTGGTATAACTTGCTACATAGTGAATCTTGTTTGATCTAAAAGGAGTTTGATGTTGTTTCTTTGTTTACCTACCTTGTTCCTTTGATTTCGGGTTTAGGTTCTTTCCAGGTCCATATTAGGATGTATTGTAGCATTCCTCATGAGAACTTCAAGTTAGGATTCGACATGGAAAATTGCAGTTACTGATAATTATGTCGCGAGTGCTCATACTTATGCCAAGAAGAATCGGACAGGACGATTTCGTGACGTTCAACCAGTGTGGAAGTTCTAGTGTTGTAATTGCTTGGGATTTTTGCCTTGTAGCTTAAGCAATTGTAAATTATACTACCATACTTATTAGTTTCCCCTATCCTCTCAAGTCTAATGCCATGACAATGACATTGGAAATTTCTTGCCTACTTAAATTTTTGTAGCATATAATGCAAATTGAAAAGACAGAAAAAAGGTTAAGGAGGTCCTCAATTTTAATTTTATTATTATATTATATAAAATTTGAAATATATAGTACATAATTTTGTATGATTCGCTTTTAGACATTTTTTATTCAAAATTCTGAATTTGTAACTTTTTATTCAATTCTTATTTAAAACAAAATTCTAAATCTGTATAAATGTAATGATAGGAAAATTAAAATTCTGGATCCGTATAAATGTAATGATTTGGATCATGTATTTATGAGTGAAATAGGAAAATTTCACCCATCTTCATAATTATTAAAATAATAAAATTTCTTTTTTTGGTAATTTGATCTTAGATAGATTAAAAATATATTATTTTGTATTAATCATATAGTAATTAAAAATTTTCAATTAATATTATTATATGATTAAAAGAAAATTAAAAAAAGATCGAAATTGGTGAATTTTTTCAAGTTCTTGAGGAAACTATTAAAACGATTTAAGCAAGAGCAGAAAGCAAGATTTACTATTAAAAATATTAAAAATATTAAAATACTTTATTGTTAATTTTATTTGGTAAATTTATCAAAATATTTTTAAGTATGTAATTAAAATATAATTTTGAACAAAACTTATCAACATGGGGTTAATTGAGAAATAAAAAAAAACATACGATGCTGTATACGAAAAATTGAAATTATGGGAAGTGTGGGTGGAATTTATTGGTAAATCATTTGCAAAATTAAAAACAAATTATTCTCCACTCATTAATTCAAAATAGCGATTACTTATTTATTTATTTGTTTTAATTATACATTTAATTTCATTAATTAATTTTTTTAAATTTAGTTATTGTCAAAAACCAAAAAACAATTTTTTTTTTTGAGTAATGGCTAATCTAAGAAAAGTCAGAATCACGTGAGGTATAGATAAAGGTTTACTGTGGTTTAATAAGATATAGTTTGGTAAAAAGTTAATGTCATTGCTTTCTTTAGCTGATTTTTACATTAACATATCATACACTATTAAGAAGGAAGGTGGATGTTATTTTCCTTTCCTAGCATAATTATAAGTTTTGCTTAATCAAGGATTTTCTATGTAGTGAAAGATTAAAATTACAACAACAAAAATAAATTTTCTGTTTTTATATCTATAATAAAAAGTTTTTTCCTTAAAAACTTCTCTATATATATTTATATCATTCAGATAGTCAAAACTGAGTTAACTTGATTGAATTAACCCTAACATTATCTTGTGTGATTAGTTACGTAATAGAAAAAGATACATCTAATATATTTTTTTTAAATTAAATTATCTTTGATTAGCTTTTTCTATTTTTTGGACTTTCTTTTATAAAGTCATATGATTCACATTTAACATATTCTTATAAGGCAAGATTCACGTTACAAATTGATTAAAAGCAATCAAAACCATGAAAAAAGATTACAATAACTATTTTTCAAAAGAACTCAAGTGGTTGAACAACAAAACAAAAGGAACCATTGATGTTAGGTTAGGTGTAGAGGATGGGAAGTGAAAAACCACGTCGGTTTATTATTTTGGATGCTTCCAAGGAAAGATGCAAAGTCTAACACTGACAATGATATTGGAAATTTCTTGCCCATTTAAATTTGTGCAACATATGATGCAAATTTGACACCCTTTTGAAAAAAAAAAAATTTAATGGAGTCAACAGCCGAAGGAAAGAATCAGTTTAATGAACGCAACAGCCGAAGGAAAGAATTAATTTAATGAAGGCAACAGGGGAAGGAAAGAATGGAGAGGTGGCAGTTGCTGTTTTTTAAATTTATTATTTTTATTATTATATATAAAAATTTTGAGATATGTAATTTATAATCAATCTAATATGATTAATTTTCAATCATCTTTTATGTAAAATTTTAAATTCGTTGCTAAAGGAGAATAAAAATCACAAATGTAATAATTTGGATTATGTTTTTATAAATAAAAGAGAAAAATTTGATCTATTTTCTTAATTACTAAAATTATAAAATTTTATATAGTTTTCTGGTGATATAAAGATAAATTATTTTGATCGTTTTTTCATTTTCCAGTCACAATAACTCTCTCCTGTTTTAATCAAGAGTTGTCTTCACCTGTGGCAAAGTGCAGATAACAAGTTTCTCTAAAGGCATCTTCAATCTTTCATCTTCTCTTCAATTCTTAGAATGGATAATCAGAGAGAAAGAAAAGCATTTTCGACCTTTCACTCAGAATTTTAAGAGAAAGGGTCTTAGTTCATTTAATCTAATGATTAATAACAATTTTTTTGAATAATCAAAATTTTATTATTCAAAAAGCATGTATATATTGTTTAAAAAAATCAATAAATTTAATTCACTAATTTTTAATATTTTTAAAAATTTTAAAAAATAAGGTAAGTTTCCCCAATACCTCAAAATGCAGTTAACTTATAATATATATATATTTTTTCATAGTATTGAAAAAATGAATTAATCGATAATGTATAAATTATTAGTATATATAGTGTAATATTCACAAAATTCATATGCATCATATAGTTATATTTTTTTTCATTCAAATTACATGCAGTAAATTGTAAGTGAAAGAGAAAATTAAAATGCAAATATCATGATATTATTATTTAAATATAAAAAATATGAATTATATTTTCATTGTATTTATTTTATTAATTAATAAAAATTAATAATATAAAAATAATTAAAATTTATCCGAAACTCGCTTTAACGAAGGTTCTTTTCCTCTGCTGGTCCTACACGACATCGCTGGTTTTCCAATGGACGAAGTAATGACAGCCGCAGACGCCTCGGCAAGGTTTCGATCGGCGTCATCTCCGCCGTCTATTTTCCCTTCCAACGTCCCTCTCCTCTCCGCTTTCCTTGCCTTCGCTCTCGCTCAGTTCCTCAAGCTCTTCACCACCTGGTATTTTCCCCTTATCCCTTTTTATTATTTTTTCCTCATTTTTTTTCTGTTTAATCGATTAAAAAGGAGGTGAAAGAAGAAAAGCAGGACAACCCATCTCTTAAAAAGCAGTTTTAATTTTGAATTTTCATTTTTTTGTGTTGGTTGTTGGGTGTATTGGAATGGGTAAGTTTTAGTTTGGATAAAGGTATGAATGTTTTAATATTTTTTTAATTGTTTTGAACTGTTATTTGTAGATTAATGAGTGATCAAAGTAAAGAAAAAATGTTTATTATAGGCTGTTAATAGATTCTAAATGACTAACTGTTCTATAGGGATTTTTATTGACAGGTTAAAGATGAATGCAATGTTCTTTATATTGTTTTCCAGCTAATTTTGTATTTGCCCTGGCAGCATTGGTACTTCACTCTTTGGATTAGCTCCATATGGAAATTGGAAATAATAAGTAGTTGAGAATCATTAATGATTGTTGAAATACAAGTAATCTTTTGTCCGTACATTTGCATCTTGCTTTTATGATCAGAATGACGTTATATTTTTAGAAAAAAATGTCTCATCTACTCATTTGTTGTTGTCAGTCTTTTTGTTTGTGTGCCTTTTCTCTCTCAGTGTTTCAATATATTCTCTTAGACATGCAGGTTCAAGGAGAAGAGATGGGATACTAGAAGGATGCTTGGGTCAGGTGGAATGCCGTCATCTCATTCAGCAACCGTGACTGCTCTTGCAGTTGCCGTTGGTTTGCAAGAAGGAATCGGAGGATCAGCATTTGCTGTTGCACTTGTTTTGGCATGTGTTGTATGTACCTGCTAACCATGTCTATTTGCTATTATTAATACATTGCTGTTCTGGTTGCCTCGGTTAACATTTTCGGTTTCTTGGCAGGTGATGTATGATGCTACTGGAGTAAGACTCCACGCTGGTCGCCAAGCTGAAGTAAGCTTGTTTCTTATAATCTGTGTTACTGTATTTTTGTTAATGGATTGTCCTTCATTGTCAAGATTATTGGAAGCAATCTGCTCAAGTATGGTAAGAGACCATTGGTTCTCTGAAGTGTTCTATATGCCCCATTGAGTTCTAGCTTAGTGCTAGTCATCCACACCATTCAGTCTATATCTGGTCACTCTGTTAAATAGTTGCCATTGAATCCTTTTCTTTTCTCCGATTGATAGATCCTCCTCATTCTCTTACGTTAGTGTATGAATTGTGCGTATTTTTACAGAGTTGTTATTCATGCATTGACTATAAAATTTATCCATCTTTACAGAGTTGTTATTCATTGCATTTGTTATATATAAATTTATATATCTTTTGGTATTTAATACCAGATGTGTTTGGGGCATTCCATGCCATGCATGTGAGTCTTATCTGTATTTATTCCAGAATATAGCTGACATGGATAAAATTCCTTTTAAGTTTGCACAAATTTTATAAAAGGAGACATGGTATTTTAGGATAGTATGCATATGGATTCATCCATGAAAGAATCACTAATGTTCTTATTCCTGTGCCTTGTTCCATTATAACATTAGAAGTTCTGCAGTTCTACGAACTTCCAAGTAGCCTGTTACGCGGCTAGCTAATGTGATTTGTTCAATGGTGCTTTTTATCAGTACATACTGACCCCTTTATGTTGTTTTAATTGATGATATAATCATGCATGTTTCTGCAGTTACTCAATCAAATTGTATGTGAGCTACCTCCTGAGCATCCTGTCTCCAATGTCCGACCCCTACGAGATTCACTTGGTCACACTCCCCTTCAGGTATGAGGCTTTCAACAATAGAAATTGTGCTGTGAAACGTTGGATCTATCTGCTAGTTTGAAATGATGGTCATTAAAGAGAGGGGTGGGCTTTATATTATAGATGTCATACGGTGAACAGATGATATAATTGTTTCAAACATGAGAACAAATGGTTATGGTCATCTGGTATAACATGCTACACAGTGAATCTTGTTTGATCTAAAAGGAGTTTGATGTTGTTTCTTTGTTTACCTACCTTGTTCCTTTGACTTTGGGTTCAGGTTCTTGCCGGGTCCGTATTAGGATGCATTGTAGCATTCCTCATGAGAACTTCGAGTTAGGATTTGACATGGAAAGTTGCAGTTACTGATAATTATGTCGTGAGTGCTCATGCTTATGCTGAGAAGAATCAGACGAGACGATTTCGCACATTCAACCAGTGTGGAAGTTCTAGTATTGTAATTGCTTGGGATTTTTGCCTTGTAGCTTAAGCAATTGTAAATTATACTACCATACTTCATAGTTTGCATACCTTCTCCTTTCATTAATCTGTATATCATGTTCTAAGATTAGGTAGTGAAAAATTTCTAAATTAAATATATCAAATTTTATTTGTTGGGATATTTTCTTTCGAATTAACTTTTCTATCGTCTCTATCTTTGTTCGTTGTTACAATTTATCCTTGCATATTATCAAAATGTAAAAGCGGGATGTAAAACTTGTTCGAATCAATGGAATTAAATTCGTCAATGTAGGAAATTTTCTTATGCTTTCAAAAGCCGTGAGACGACTTTTCAAGATCGAACCTTCCACCCTTTCTTCTCTTTCTTAATTAGTCTCTTGATTTTCTCTACTAAAAAATTTTTTGAGCATAAATTATAATGAAAAAATATTTTTTACAGGGCAATCTAAATAATTGAAAATAAGAAATTTTTTAATAAAATACTTTTAATAGGAAATATTTTCTTATTAAAAAAAGGTTTTTTGCAAAAATGTCGTAAGTGCTCTTCAACGACGTCGTTTAATGCTGTCCACTCACTGTTTTCCACTCCAAATATTCAACAACACAAAAAGGAAAACCATTCCCCCTCTCTTTTTCAAATTTCTCTGCCTCATAATGGAGGAAGCGCTAAGCCCCAGGCAAAGGGCGCCAATGTTAAACCGTCTCCAGTCACCGACCAGTTCGTTCTTCTTAGGCTCCAACAACGACCAACTAGAACGTGCCCAGGCACGCGCCGCCGCACGTGCTGCCGCCGTCCGTCGCTGTCTCACCGTTGTCCCTCCCCCTACTCCTCCTCCTCCTTCAGAGACTTGCCTTAGCAAAGACCAGATCATCGAGTTGTTCCAAAACTGCATTAAACTCGCTAGCGAAAATGTAAACAATTTCATTTCTATTCATTTAATACATTCTCCAAAAGTTTCTTAATCGAAGATATCGATGCTACTTGTTTCCACTTATATATAAATTTTACTATTGATTGTTGTAAGTAAAGTTTTGATACTTGTTTGGCAGCCGACAAAATGATAGAAAAAAAGTATTAGTAATTAGTTTTTAACATTTGAGGATATTTAAATGTTAGCAGTAAAAAGTTGTTGCTCTTTTTCTTTTGGTGTAGAAAATAAACCAGAAGAATACTTGGGAATTGAAGCTTATCGATCATCTTAGCGAGATCATAAAAGTAGAAGCGGCTGAAGGTGATTCAGAGACTAATTTCCAAAAGGTTCAGATTACTTTATGCAAAGTGTTGTTAATAGCAGTCATGTTATATGATAATGATATGCAAACTTTTGTATTTTGAGTGCTGATGGAGTTTTTAATGGGCAGGCAAGTTGCACATTGGAAGCAGGGGTGAAAATTTACTCTTTCAGGGTCGATGCTGTGCATGCTGAGGCGTATAAGGTCCTTGGTGGTATCCATCGAGCTGGCCAAGAAGATGAACAAGGTATAAATTGTTTTGATTGTGTTTTAAGTGGAGTTCTTATTGGAAGATTCTTTGCATAGTTGTAATGTGTCCTGTTATGTTTGTTATAGTCAGTGCCTCCTAAATTTCCTTTTACTCTAGTTGGAGTTTGTAAACCCCGGTAAATTTTGTTTCCTATGTTTCTTGGTGTCCGTTTTGAAGGTACATGCTGCAACAATAATGAAAGAAGTAAATATTGAAGAATGCTACATCAACATTCTATTATGTGTATATTGTTTACAATTTAAACAAGCTTTGTTCTTGGTTATCTGGTTTAAGTTTTACCATCAGAAAAGGAGCTTTTAGTATTATTCTTTAAGAACTTATGGCGTTTTGTTGCACAGAGGGACCTTCGCTTTGGTCAGTTCCCTAATATGGTGCTTTGGTGACAGAGACTATCGTGGTGGGTGACAACACAAATAACAGGGAGGAGCGCAGTTGTAACAAGAAAGAGTCTGAGAGGAAGGTTGAATGGTGTTTTAGTTCATTGACTGAATTAACCAAGTGAACACAGATTGACCTAAGTGATTTGTGCAGATCTCGCCAGTATCAACACTGGAGTCTTCTTTTGAAGCTCTTAATGTCAAAAAGTTTGATGGTAAGTGTATCTCATATTTTCCCTCTGGTCATTGTTTTGTTTTCCTCCCTAATTTGTTGACTCTTTTCCTTTTTCCTGGTCTTGTAGTTGCATTCGCAGTGGATCCTCTATATCACCAAACATCTGCACAATTTGATGAAGGTGGAGCAAAAGGTCTTCTCTTGAATAATCTTGGTGTGTATGAAGGTTGTAGGGTACTTTTTGATTCTTTTAAAGTGCCTGGGAAGTGCCAATCAGGTGCACTTCACAACAATAACTTGGATATTATTGATATCTCATTTGCCAGAGGTGTGTTTCATTGCCTATAAAACATATTCCTACTCAATTTTCGTTTTTAGAAGTCGTGTGCCTAAAAGTTAGAAGTTGGACCTGATTTTCATATTCTTTTCTGCATGTTACATCCATTTGCAGAATCTGTTGAGAAGATGGTCACAAACATGCTTGCAAAGAATGAAATTTGTCCAACTTTAAAAGTCATTGTTTGCCATTTTGATGAAGATAATCAAAGGTCATCTGAGACATTTGATGTAGGCCAAAAATGTGATATCAGAGTAGACACAGCTAATGCTTATGAAGCTGAATCGGATGATACCTTACTTGAAAATTATGATGCTTGTATCTTTGATCATGATGAGGTGTCAAGTGGTGTTAATGAGGGCTCCAATTTTGATCGTACCATTCATGACCACCATGAGGTAGTTTTTCCTATCTTTTTTGTCACTTAAATAGTACATACCCTTTTCCTTGAATCTCTTCTCTTTGTTCTAGCCACTTAGTGAAACAAATAAGAAGATGACATGATAGATCACTCAAATCTGATTGGTTTATGATATAGGAGAATGATACTTATGCTTCTTACGAACCTGATGTTGGGGACAGATTTGAGGATATTGCCAAGTTTCTGTTCCCAGGGCTGGGATTTTCTTCAAACCAGAATGCATGGGCGGGTCCTAATCACTGGAAATATCAGAATTGCAAAGGTTGGTGTTACCAGGGAGGTGACATTATTCATTCCTCTTCTCAGCTACAGTCATCCATTAGTTTGCCTACCAGTCCAGTGTCTGTCTTGTAGGTTCAGAGGATAATCCTGCTACAAATGCTGAATCAACCTCAATTACCAAGAGACCAAAAAGCAAAAACCTGAAAGAAGTTGATGTTGATTTCACAAAAAGCTTGGACAAAGAAATGCCTGATATCTTTGCACCCCCCAAAAGTCCAACGCTTTTGCTGCTACCTGCAAATAGAGTACCATGTAATAACACACTTCCAGAAGATTGCCATTACCAACCTGAAAGTCTTGTCAAGTTGTTTCTTCTACCTAAAATTATGGTAATGTAGATTCAATAATTTTTTTCGTTTGCTTTTATTTTAAAAGAAGTAAAATGTATCCATTGAAGCTTAATTAATTACTCATCAGAAGGGCCAACCAATACCATCTGGCTGGTTTGGGCATCAAGCTCATCTAAGTCAGTCAACCTTATTTCAAGGACATAGATTGAGAGTTTAATCTAATTGAAAAACTCCATACTCAAACCTCAGGCTGCATATGGCTTTGGTTGACTTCAACATTCAATGTTGGCTGATGTTAAATTATCACTCTGATTTGGCAATTTTTTTAGTTCCTTGTTAGCCGTCAATTATTTGGGGATGATCAATGACTTATAAAAACTATTTTGACTCTAGTGTCTGGGCAAGAGAAGAAGAAAATGGTCAGGTATGATCTTTCTCTAGGAAACAGATGCTTGCTATCTTTTAGGATTTATTGATGTTAATTGTTATGATAAGTATATCTACTGTAATGAATTTGTGATATAGAAAATGTGTGAGCATATATTGCAGATAGAATGGTCCTATAGAAAACAGTATGTTGTGAACCAAGTTAAAGACTTTGATGACACAATGACTGACAGTCCTCTTCAAATTCCTATTGGCCGTAACATATTTGTAATTTTCAGTTCACTTCGTTGCTGTTAAAGCAACTTGTTGCATGCTTTGTGTTCTTTCATTTTATGTTTCATAAGCACTGTCTTGGTTTTCTTTACCAGATGATAGTGCATGTCAACAAAACAATGATTTTGATGAAGCACTGCCATCATGGGATAATAAGAGCTCGCTTGGTAGTCAGTTCAATGATGGATGTGTTTATGATGATGGGGGAAACTTGGATGAACTTGTCTCTCAGCCTCGCCAGGTTTGTATGGTCTTACAAATAGACCCCTTTTGGCCCTTTATTTGATTTTGAAATCAATCCTCACTATGTTCCAA
This sequence comes from Theobroma cacao, assembly GCF_000208745.1. NCBI lineage: Eukaryota > Viridiplantae > Streptophyta > Magnoliopsida > Malvales > Malvaceae > Theobroma > Theobroma cacao. The sequence continues at coordinate 1,642,730 of NC_030856.1, forward strand.
GTGGTTTGTAAACTAGGCTGGTTTCTTTTATTTCAACTGTATTATATAATAAAAATGATTGTAATGGAGATGAAAGAAGTTTTCCCTAGAGATCAACAATGAGGAAATATGGTTTTAAATTTCGGTAACGGAATTATAGCTACCTTCACGAGCAGTATCATCTGTGTCCCTTATTGTATTGAAAAGAAAAAGAGAAAGAACTAAATAAGCCATCAGGAAGATGCAAATATTAACATTACTGAATAATAGACTTTCGCTATTACCTTTACTAGATCTTATGCACATAATCCCCTTTTTGAAAATTTCAGCTCTGTAAAATGAGTCAAGTTATTTGCTTTTCTTTTCTTTTTGTCCGTATTATTTTGCTTGCAACAAAATATCCAGGTGAAGTGTTTATGCAGCTTTTTTCTTGACCTCACTTTTGTAGGTAAATAAAATTGAAGTTCAGTATGACAAAACTTCTAAACAAGTTGATGTGCATGCATTAAAGGAGTCACTCTGGGATCACATGCAAGGATCTCTTGAAGTAGCTGAAGTGGTGAGCATTGTTTGTTCATTTTCATTATTGTCAAGTGTCAAGCTCAAAAGGTTGAAATAACATGCATAATTTTACAACAGATTCTTTTATTATCAACAGGTGGACAAAGATGCATTGTCTTTCAAACATGTGCTTGCTACATTTCCCTTCAATTGCCAAGCTGCAGCTACAGAGGATCTTTCGCCCCATTTGTGTTTCATTTGTCTGTTGCATTTAGCTAATGAGCATGGCTTAAGCATCCAAGATCATCCCAGTTTAGATGATCTCAGTATACATCTTCCTGCTTCATGGCAAAGCACAGATTCTGTGGCATAGGCTTCATCATAGCCTAGAGCTCATCTTTGGGTACATGAATTCATCAGGGGGTAGCATGGGTCTCTTTATGCCAAATTTTTTAGGCCTATATGCTATAAAGCAATGGAACTAGAACAAAAAAAAGAAAATGTAAGTAAAGCATTCTTGTATCATATTGTGATTGCTGCATGCTATTGTGTCATCTTATGTGCCTGACTTGTTTATACGTATTATGTGAATATAATCTTGAATTAAAGTTGCAAAACTCATTTTCTCCAAGTGATCAGTAAGGAATCCATGTAATCAGTCAAGTTATTTTGTTTCAAATAACATTTTTATCTGTTACATGTAGAAGATAGATCTACCTTATTGACGTTATGCAGACTCTTGAATCTGTCCAGGTACTGAAATCTGACTCTTATGAATAGAATGTGATAGTTGTGTGTTGTTTAAGCAACCTTCTCAGTCATCTTATATTGGAAATGGCATCTCTCGAATTTTCTACGATATCTGTATGTAGGATGATATAGATGGATACTACTGAATACAAATTTGAGAATACGACACGTGACTATTTTCAGTAGGATGAGGATTGTTCATTATTTAGGTTCAAGGTCCAGGTTCAACCACTCATTAGAAAGATGCCAAAGCAAATACTATCATTTTCTAGGAAGAGAAGATGGCAAAGCATACCTTAGCAAGTGCACATGGATTAGCTTTACAGTGTGATCATTTGCAGAAAGAGATTAGCTGTATCGGCCTGTGTTTATCGAAAAGAAAATCAGTATTAGTTGGCTTTTAGAATTGAGGATAAGGAATCTCTCTCTCCTTTTGCTGGCAAAAGTTGCTTCTTTTAAGATTTGCCTGTTTAAGGTTTATGATCTGTCTAAAGACTTAAAAGTTAATCCTACTCATGTATAGAATGGGGGAGAGAAATCCCAGTATAGATAACTTTTGGCTAAACGATTTTCATAGGTTTCTTAGGGAATGTTTGGCATTTAAAGATTTATTGACCTTGTTCATCCATAAAATTATTATTGTCATCATTGTTTATTCAGAAAAAGAAGATTCAAATTCAACTCTTTATATAACAGTTGTACGTGCTCATTATTAAACTAAATACCTAATACTCATGTTGACGGATCTGATGGGTTGTCGGATTGCGTTAGGGGGGATTGTTATAAAAGAAAAAGTAGAGACAACCTTTTCAAAAAATTATGGATATACTTAAGTAGAAATGGCAAAAGGATTGGCATATCTTGTTCTAGGCCACAGAAGAAGGCAACTTGAGAAAGTGAGAGAGAGAGGAATTCTTGGCTAACACTTTTCCCCTATTCACTTTTTTCTTGGGGTTCTTAGGAACCCAAAAGCAAAGTTGAACTTGATGACCTTTGCATGAAATCAAAGAGAGCTTTTATCATACACATGAAAAGGTACTATATTCTTTACATCATTATTCATAACTTAAGACTACATCCATCACGCCTAATTTGATTGAGATATTGCTTTGCCTCTATGAGATAGAGCATTGGGCTATTCTAATGAAGCAAAAAGGCCCAAAATTTTGGCCATATACATATATATATATATATATATATATATATATATATATATATATATATATATTTAAAGCTTTTTAAAGATGCGATTAAAGGACCACAAATGCACCAAGTTCAAGTTGGGGAGAGGGGGGGGGGGGCGAAGAGGGTAATATTCTTAAGGGGTCCAAAAATCCAATTTCAAGATCAAAGATCTGAAATGCAAGGACAAAGGCCCCAAAAGTGGGGCCCAAACTATATCTCCTAGAAGATGGGACCCACATTATTATTGGGCCCATTATTTGTCATCCTTATGCAATATCGATATAGAATAATTAAGGTAAAATACTTGGATTTTATTAAATTTTAATTAAAATTTTAGATGAATTTATTAGTTTTTAAAATAGATATTTTGTTTAAAAAATTTTGTTTTATTAGACACATAGGTTCAGTCGTTAATTAATTGTTAATATTTTTATTAATTTGATGATTTGATAATATTAAAAATATAATTATATTTTTTATTAATTTTAAAATTTATTATTATATATATATATTTTTAAAAATAAAATTCATATGCTCCCCAAGGAGGGAGCACTAGATCTAGTGCTTCCAAAGAGAGGGGAGCACCAATCGGTGCTCCCACCGATCCCTTGGGGAGCAATTGTTTTAGGGTGGTTGACCGATGACCAACCAATCACATTATTTGAGAAAAAAAATATTTTAATATTTTTTGTTAATGATATTTATATTTTTAAGTTTTTTTGTATATTTTAAAAATTAATAAATTCCTGTAAAATTTAAATTAAAATTTAAAAAACCTAAATATTTTACTCTAATATTTATATACTATCACTACTATATATAAACGTGTGAAGCTAAAAGCTTAAAATTTTTTCAAAATAAATAATTTTAGAATTGGGAGCATTTACCTTTTCGGATTTTAAACTTAAATTTATTAACGCATTGTTAATGTTCGGATCATTGATAATGTATAGGATTTGCATATTGGACATCGTTATCAAATATAAATATAAAAATATATAAAAAGGTGTAGTCAAATGAATTTGCTTTTCGCCGACCTTACCAAGCCTTTTATCCAATTGTGCTCGAATCATCTCCATCTTGCATGTCCTCTTGTCTCTTCATTTTTTGCTAGCTTTTAATTTTGCCATTTAGCTTTTGTGATAACCCAACTCTGGTTTTTCTATAGTTCTCACAATGATTGACTGAATTATTCACAAAGCTTCTAAATTTATATAACTATACATTCTTGATATAGTAAGTGGGATATGCGACGTTGGCACCACCAATTGTTATGGCTATTAATGGGTTTTAGGGAGAGAAATCCATGGAATTGTAGGAGCTGCCCCATCTTTATAAAATGCAAGAAAATTATAAGAAATTGGTGTTTGGTTCCTAAGAAACTGTAGGAAAATATATAAACGGCTGGGTTCGAGAGAAAAGTATTTGGTTTATTGATAGTATGTAAAGTTTAAATACCTCGACGGTATATCAAATACAAACTTATGCAGATTTGTGATTGAAATTTAAATTTTTGTAGATTAGACAGGGATTGAATCTTAGATCCTGCTCTAGGACCTAGGGAAAAAAAAGAGTTGTGAAAATTGATCATGATTAAAGTGACACTGGCTTTGTTTAATAGAATAAGGACTTTGCTTAATTTGTAATGGGTGATAGATAATTGGAAGTTACTATAAAAGCTTACATTCATCTGAATGTTCCCAATATTAATTAATTGAGAGCTGCACCTTTTTGCATCAATGGGGGACCCTGAAAATGAAATTTCAAGGTGACAATGTGATCAGAGAATTAAAAATGTCAATTTGACAAAGAAAAGGAAGGAAAATAAACAGGTTCTTGCCGTAGAGATATCTTTTGTACTTTGTGTCAACTGATAATTTATTTACAGATATGTAAACCATCACCATTAGTGAATGATAAACTCTAGCATTTGTGAATCTTCTCTCTTTCCCTGTTTTCTATATATATCTTCAAAAGCTTCTTCTTGGTCTCTACTTCTAGCTAATAGGTCTCTGATAGATCCCAAAGCTTTCAACCATTTCAATTTTCTAGGCCAAGTAGCCATGAACAAGTTCAAGAAGTCTCAGGTTCTGATACTGTCTCTAGTAGCTGCACTTCTTTTCATGGCACCACTTCTATCTTCATCCTTGAGGCCTACTTATCTCTACTTTGTCCTCAATCTCCTTATCATAGCACTAGGGGCCGAAGCCGGGCTGCTCTCAGTGTTTTCCAGGCCCGCTTATGTTGCAGCAAAACCAGTGACAGCCCAAGAAACTAAGGCTGTTGAAAGTAGTAAGGATGATCAAAAACTGGTTGCTCCTGCAAACAATGAGGAGAAGGCTAAGGTTGTTGAGAAATCTGCCTCTGAGAAGATTGTTGGGACTGTCAAGGTGGATAAAGTGAAGAAGTGTCCTTCCACCCCAAGCCTTTTCTTTATAGGCAGTGGGGAGGCTGAATCAGAAGCTGTTGATGAGGAGCATGAGGAGGAAGAAGAAGAGGTTGGAGGGCTTAGTGGCCCAGAGTTGTTTGCCAAGGCTGAGATTTTCATAGGCAACTTCTACAAGCAGTTGAAGATGCAGAGGGAAGAGTCTTGGAAGAGGATTCATGGATTTTATCAGAAAGCCTTTTGAGTGCATTACTCTTCATCATGCCATATCTACCATCAGTCTAGGATCATTGGTTTGGGGATAATTACATATGATTGGTCAGAAGGGGGGAACTAAATTAAGCCCATTTCCACAGTTCTTCCTTGTATTGGGTCTGTACAGAACAAGCATGTTTTCTCTCATTTTCCTGCTTGCCAAGCATGAAATTAGTCTTCTTAGGCACTTCGCACCAAATTTTACCTTGAGGTGTCATGAAACAAACAAAAGTTACACATAGCTGCAGGTTGTACACATACTAAAATTTCTGTATCAATATAGATATAATTTATGGATTTTGCCCCATATAGTATTTCAGTTCTTCTTCTTATATGCACATTGTATCATTAGTTTAATGAGAAAATGCTAAGAATATCCGCTCTTGAAATTTGATCTGTATCAAGTAAAATTGACCAGGGAAAGAGAGCTAGTACTGGTATAATTGCCTCAACAGCTTCCTAAGGTTCCATGGCTCATAATCTAAAAGCACATTTGTCTCAACTAACTGAAACTGATCCTTAATAAATAGCATCATGAATCCTTAGACACATTCAGGTATCATGGCAATCTCTGCAGAAAGTGGAAAGAGCCAGTTTATCTGACAGAACAGGATGTAAGAGACTGGTGCATTGGTCAAGTGGTCATTGAGTTTTTACAGGCCAAGAAGACTACATACAGTAGTCATTGACAAGCTTTCTGCGAAGTTTCAACTGAGTTTTCTGTAATAATCAATAGTATTTCATCCTTCTTTTTTTGTTTTCTTTTCCAAAGAATTTTTCAGGACTGCAAATTGATGTTCAACTAGACAGATGGCAGACTCTGCAAGTTACTGCAAAGCAATGTTCAAACTTTTGCATATCTTAGCTGGTGAAGTCACAAAACTTTCCACTATTCAACCCAATTCTGAAACAAATGACATTCAGATTGAAGATAAGCTTGTCCTAATCATAAGTTAATAATCATCCATGCTTCTGCTCCTTTTACCTTCCTGTTGCCTGTTTAGCAACTGCATACAGTGTATCATCCTGGGTCTTTTTTTTTCAGTGAAAACTCATTCTTCAAGGAGGAAAAAGTTATGTTGTGGAAGCAACAAGAGTTGATGTCAGCCAGACATATTAGTAGAAAACAAATGGTCAATTGCTAGTAATTGGTATCCTGGTGGCCAGATGCTTTCTCTGAAAAGAAGCTATTCAACCAGCTTTTGCTGATACCTAATACTTTCTCTTAGGATTTTATCTTTTTTGTATGTTCCAAAACTTCTGTAAATATAAATGTTAGAATCCCATTTTCACGTTCTGAATTATGTGGTGGGAAATAAGGACATTCAGCCTTATTATTCCTTTCAACTAGAAAATTTCCACTTGTTTCCTGTGGCCTGCTGGGGGGCGGCCTGGGGGGGGGGGGAGGGGTAGGGGGGGGTGTGGGGGTCCAAGTTGAGGCTGCTAGCATGAATCCTTATCTTAACTTTTCATTTCCCTGGTTCCCTTTGATATTCTTGTGGCATTTTCAGATGCAGACAGGCACTCCAAATCCCAACCTTGAGAAACAGGTTCATGGTTTTGCTCTAAAGTTCTGAAAGATATGAAATCCATTTTGCATCAGTGAAAACTCCCACCAGAACATGATCTCAATACATGGGAACCAAGTGGAAGTTGAATTGACAGAAAGTCTTTTGTTTGGTTTTCTTGAGCTGGGGATGTATCTATTGAATCATTGTCTCTTGAATAGTTGTGTTTTCCATTAAGGCCAAGCAGAAGATCAGATCATTGCCTGTTGAAAAAACCTGTCTCCTTTACACCCAGCTTTTGTTATTCAATGTAAAGGATAGGTCAGTTTCAGTCAAATCATGATGAAATTAAGGAGTCGATTGATGGTCATTAAGTTAATTGGGCACTGTTTTCTCATTTCTTAGAAAACGTTTATTGTTTTATAATGTGATGTGATTATTGAAAAGATATCATTATGATTTTTAATATATATGATCATAAAATTTGCTTGTTGGTTTGTCAAAGCAATGTTGTAAAATTGCCTCAAATTAAAAGTGAGTAAAATTGGATCGGACTAATGACTTAATTAAATCGAATATGATTTGGGTAAAATGGTTCGGTGCAATTAATTGATTCAAAATGTTTGATTCAATTAGTTTATTTAGTTGGTTTTCAATTTTAAAATTTTTAGATCAAATTAATTAAAAAATATATATTATATATAATAAATATTATTGTTAAATTTATAGAAAAAATATATTTTTAATATTAATTTTCATATATATTTTCTAATAATAAATAAAACTTATAAATTTTAATATTATAATTTTAAAAAAATGATAAAATTTTGACATTTTTATTCAAAATTAAATCAATCAAATTAATATGATGTTTGATCGGTTTGATCTTATTTTATATTTAATCGATTTTAATTTATTTTTTAAAAATATTTTATTCATTGATATTTAAACATGATGGACCGAACTGATCAAACCATCAATTGCTCACCCTTAGCTCAGGTTGCATTCCATCAATTCTTTTTGGGCCTCAGAGTGGAAGGTGTGGGCTTTACTCTACTTTAAGATTATAAATTGGAAAACCTTTTCCCCATCATCAGTAGCCCTCTTTTGACCCAATGATTCAATTGATCAAAAGCTGTATAGAGGAAGCCATTTTGGACCTTTTCAACCACCAACTAGGAAGAAATGATTTGGTTTGATCATATTCAAGGATTAGATAACTACTAATATGGTATGATTTGTCACATGCATAATTTTTTTTATTTTACAAACAATTATGTTAGAAGAGTGGGAACCATGAAATGAAAGCCTGTAAGTAGGCAGCAACCATCAGAAAAGAAGAAAAACCATAAGATAGTCTTTGTTTTATAACAATATAAAATCTTCATAAGCTTATGGTCAAATCAAGCACCAACCACCACAGAATAAAGAATACATACGTAGTTATATAACTTATTGTTCTTTGAGAACTTGTCCAGAGCATGATTCCGCATATGCAGCTGAAGTTTCCCTGTCAAATGGTGTTGATTACATAGAAAAATACAAATTCAAATCAGTATTCTATGATGATTGGGAGGTTAACAGCATGAAAGTTTGTTGAGGTTTTGTTTCTTCCTTGTTTCAAGGGGATTCATTGTTGGCGTACAGGTTTTGCCAGGTTGAGAAGAAGAAAGATGGAGAAGGAACCTAGAACAAGGGTGGTGAATTGTGCAACTCTGGCAGTCTGTTTAGTTTTGATTGTTCTGCTTTATGCTGCATTTTTTCCATCAAATGACACTGCATTTCAGTCATGTAATCATCTTTTTTTTTTAGCTATTCAGATGTTTTGTCCCATATTTTTGTTTGTTGTTTTGTTTATATGAAAAGCTAGGCTGATTTGAGCTCTTTGGAAATGAAGGGAAGGACAGGTTTTCGGATTCAAGAGGCAGTCTCAGCAGTGATAGGGTTGATGTTGATGCAGTTGATTCTCAGGAATTTCTGTTAAGAAGACTTGTTAGAGGTTTCTCTGTTAATCTCTATCATTCTTAGAATTTAATTTCTTCCTACCTTGCATGCCAATGTATTTGTGTTCAATGGAACAGGAGATGACAGGGTTCAGCTCGACTCCAATGGATTTTCCTGCCATACTGATGTTCATTCAGAAGTATGCCTTGTGGACAATCCAGTAAGGATTGATAACAAAGCATTAACAGTTTATGCACCATCTGATCAACCTCAAGTTAAGAGAATGGTTCAGCCATATGCAAGGAAAGAGGATGAAACTGCTATGAAACTTGTTACACCAGTTCAGATACTGTATGGAAACACCAACCCACCAGCTTGTGGATTCACCCACAATGTCACAGCGGTGGTCTTCTCCTCTAGAGGATTCACAGGAAACGTGTTTCATGAGTTCAATGAGATTGTCATCCCTTTATTCATCACTTGCCACCATTTCCAATCCCGCCTACAGTTTGTCATCACTGACTTCCAGCCTTGGTGGGTTCAAAAGTACAACAGGATTCTTTCTCACTTGTCTAGTTATGGGGTCATAAATCCTGAAGCAGATGGAAGTGTTCACTGCTTTCCAGGGGCTGTAATAGGGCTTAAGTATCATGACAATCTAGCCCTCAACACTACTGATATTCCAGGAGGTTATTCCATGTTTGATTTCAGGCAGTTCCTAAAGGAATCATACAATCTGAGAGTAAAGCATGTGTCTGAGATTGAGAAGCCAGTGCTGATGCTTATATCGCGCCGTGAAACAAGAAGGTTTTTGAATGAAGATGAAATGGTGGAAATGATGGAGGAACTAGGCTTTCAAGTCATAAGGGCAGAACCTGGCAGGATGTCTAACTTAGACAAGTTTGCTGGGGTAGTGAACTCCTGTAGTGTCATGGTTGGAGCTCATGGTGCTGGCCTAACAAATGAAATATTCTTGCCCACTGGTGCAGTGATGGTTCAGGTGGTGCCACTGGCAAACGAATGGGCTGCAGCCAACTACTTTGGAGAACCAGCAAAGGAAATGGGTGTCCAATACTTGGAGTACAAGATTGAACCAGAGGAAAGTTCTCTCTTTGACGCTTATGGCAGAGATCACCCTGTCATTACTGATCCAGAATCTGTTATCTCTAAGGGCTACTATGCTTTCAGGTCTGTGTATGTTGATGGCCAAGATCTAAAGATCAATTTAGAGAGATTTAAGAAGACCCTTATTGAAGCTAAGCAACTTCTTGGAAGCTCAACTCCCTTTGATCCATGAATGTTGATGTGATCATCTTCAAGACACAGCAAGAAGAGGCAGACAGAAAATGAATTCCAGCATCATGTACAAGGTCTCAAATTCATTTTCCACCCCCCCTCCCCCTTGAGGAAATAAACAGCATTTGTCCTTTTGGTATAGAGTCGGGGAAAAGCCAAAATAACATTAATACCCAGTTTAAATAGCATACAGTTCTGTTTTATTGATTCAAGAACCATCATTGCTCAGTTTCAGACCAACAGATTCATTATTCAAAGATAATACAAACTTGCCAGCTAAAGCTGCTGCCATGTCTATATCTTGCTGTTATAGTAAATCCATTTCAAGTTTTCTCAAGCCAACCTACAGCTTACAGCAATAGAGTTCACTAATATTACCCCATATATAGCAGATATGATCCTCCAAGCAAGCAGCAGAATCACATATTACCAGCTTCTTGTAGGAAACGGATCAAAAGGAAAGCTGCAGAGTTCCTGGCATCTTTTTCTGTAAGTTTTTCATCACCCACCATGCCGAGCACAACGTCTTCAATTTCAATTGCAACTGAATACGCATATTTCCTCTCATGTGAGGGACCTTCACCTTTCACTTTTCTGCAAGTTATAGCAACAAAAGGACTGAATTGACAGTAAAAGAAGAAAAGAAAAAGCAAGGGATAAACATATACATGAACGTTAAGATCAATCTTTTATCATAGTAAAGAGCTAATTCAACCAACTTGCTCTAATTTTTCCCATTTCCTTCAATGATTAACCAAACTTTTCTGCTGTTCTGGTCTGTTTTCTCATGTTTAGGCCTAGAAATGAATGGATACATTGGTGGGAAAACAGAACTTTGCCAAGACTTTCTCTTGGGTAAAAATGGAGTCCCTCAGTCCAACATTGATCACAATGTTGATCTTGTTACCCAATCTACATTCCTGGAAAATGTGACATACCAAAACCTGGAAATCTCCTCTCTCTCTCATTGTCTCATTGTTTCATATTCCTGAGAAAAGTGCCTTGTTTTCCTTGTTCCTACTGACCCCTAACCTCAAATGGCTAGCTGGGTTATTTCATGTAGCAATTCAGAATCTGAATTCAATGTCCATAACCAAGAATTATGTTCACGCGAAAGGGATTAAATTGTGCAAGAACAGGTTGATCAGGAAGAAATTCATGCCTGTAAACAGGTTTTTTCCACTTTCTCTTGCCACATAATCCATGCAACTCATTTTGTGCTCCTTTAATCTGAGAAGACAGGTCAGGTCCATCCTTTGGCAGTATGATTGCACCAATACCCAATAGATCTTTAAAGATCTGCCAAACATATCAAAAACACACAAAATTTTGCTTAAATCCTTTGGCTGCATGCATGATTTTACTCCACCAATGATGATTGTCATCATTGCGGTTAAAAGGGTCATTAAAGATCACAGAAATTAAAATAAAAATTTTAATTTTGAAATATTTTATATTAAAACAAAAACAAAAACAAAAACCAAGAAAATAATGATACAAGTAACCCTTAACCTACCGTCCACAGCTTGTCTAGATCAAAATTGACGTCCAAATAAACAGCACCTGCCAGAGCCTCTACAACATCAGCCAATATGTCTGGATTTTTAACTGTAATGTTATGGTCATCAGCTGCATCTTTCACTGCCCTTTCATACTCCCTTACCTTGTAAAATAAAATGATAAAGAAAAAACTTTAGAGCATAAACATGATTAATTGTCCGAATTAAGGTTCGAATATCCGATTTTTTTCATTATCCTTTTTCAATGAGGGTTCATGGTCCGGCTCTAATACTAATTGTCACATTATACGTGAATATCCAATTTTTTTTATTATCCTTTCTCAATGAAGGCTCATTATTCGACTTCAATATCACTTGTCGTGATGTATGCTAACTTGCAAGGTATTATTCGGTTTAATTAATTGAATCTCACGATTTTATCTCACAAAAAATATTTCTTACATTATAAAGATAATGTGAATATTTAAATAAGCTGTTCAACTCTAATATGCAGTCATATGTGAAATTCATAGTTCTCTTCCACCTTTCGGCGTATTAAAAAAAAATTAAATATTGGGTTTTCTTGTTAAATAAAAAAAAATAAACATAGAAAAAATGAAAAAAATAATAATAACAAAAAGAAAGAGAATAAGAGTTCCAATACATTGTCGTCAAGACTAGCAGTGTTGTATTTCCTGAGCAACCAGTAAAGGCCATGATCAGCCGCCACGCGCGCGAGCTTCGCGTTGCTTACGCACTTTTCTCGGAGTTTAGTGAGCTGGCCTGGGGTTAGCTTCAGCTGCCCCAAACGAAAGAAATGAGTAGCGACCGCCAAGCCGAGCGAGGCGTCGCCGATGAACTCTAGTCTTTCGAACGACACCGTATTGCTGAACGAAGAATGCGTCAGAGCTTCCTCGAGGAGGCGTTTGTTTTTGAACTTGTAGTTAAGGATCTTCTCCACGCCAGCGATCGCCGACGGGTCCATGGTGGCGGCCGAGGAAGAGGAACAAGAAGAAAAATAAGAGTAATAACATCTCTTGACATGACGGAAACATGAGCAACAGCAACGCCAAAAGACGTGCAAAAGGAAAGCCAGGACCGCCGTGGCAGCCATCAGTTTTAGCGCAGATGCTTCGGCGGAAACGCCGTCATGGGGTTGAACCAAGTGCTCGTTCATAGTGGAAACTACTGAACTACAGTGATGGAATAATGAGAATTTTGCTTTCAAGTGAAGCATTTCAAAAGTCTTAGCACAAAGACTTTTTAAAGACAAAACATTGGACTTCTGTCTTCCGATCACTTTGTCTAAACATCGTGTCATGTTTTTATTGGCATAATTTCGTAAAAATTATTTTTATCATCAAATTATTTGTTTTTACAATTAAAAACTAAAATTTTTAGTTAATAATATAAAACTTAACACATAATATAGAATTATGAAAAAAATATCGAACCGGATACCGAGCGGGTACAAAAACTTTTTATCTTGAATTTTCAGTAGTAAAAGATGTTCCTTTATGAAACGGAGAGACTTTTATTGAAGTTTAAGGAGAGAGAGAGAGCAAAAGGAAAAGGGCATTGTCTGCTTTGCCAGATGAAAAAGGAAGAAGGATTTAAAGTTTTAAACTTTGTTTAAAGTTCATTTTATGTATAGATTCAAGAATTCAACCTGAAAAATATGGAAGAAATTAACATTAAATTTGTGCTTGTAACTGGTTATGTTGATTTCTGTCTACAATGATCATTAGAAAGAAGAGGGAATCTCGATCTATCAAACCCGAAGCTCTGATTCCATGTTAGAAGAAATGAAAAATCTGGATTTATCGAACATCTTAACAATAATAAATAAAGCATGCATGAGAACTTGAAAGATTGTATTATTACAAGAATCATCATCCCTTGAGGGATTTCAGGAGAGAGAATTTGAAAATCAAGGTGACACTCACTACCTTGGAGGATTACCTGGTATCATTCTTAATCCTCAAAGACAATCTAATCAAGAACAACAACAAGTTTGTGTTCATGAGATTCTACAAAGGAATGTGTTTCCAGTTACAGCAAACAAGCAGAGATCATCATTGTTGGCTTTCTAAAGCCATCTATCCTGACAGTCATCTACATCTTGGTGAGCTTCAAATTAAGCTAGAGAGATGCAGATACATTTGAAGATTGAATCTTTTTCTTTATGGTTGGATGCTACAACATACAACAAGATTTTACCTCTTATTAGAGATATGATACAGATTGCGGTGAAGTGAGGAGAGGGCACAATCACAGATAGCCAGATTCTTGGAGGGCTCGAATCATGAAGGAAGCTGCAGAGTTCTCTGCTTCTTTTACTCTGGACTTTTCATCCCCTGTGATATATAGTGCACCATCTACAGTTGGAATTTTAACTGAAGATACAAATATCTTCTCATGCGGGCGACCTTCATCTTTCTCGAGTCTAAGAGTTGAAGCAACAAAAGCGAAAAAGGATTAGACCTTTTGAAACATGGAAGGAAAAAAGAGTGATGAAATTGACAAGAAGTGAGAATATTTTAACAAAAGCGAAGCATGGGATGAACATATGTATCAGAGATGGCAAACAATATGTGAACTTCGAACCTCACATTGTCATTCAAAATTGCATAGTGACAATTACAATACAGGCAACTTCTCTGAGTATCCTACATGAATTTCTATCTTGCAACCCAGAACCTTCAAAGATACCAGACACACTTATCTGGCTTTTTAAGTCGCCTCATGCCTGATCATAAGAAGTCATTAATGTTCAAAGAAAACCAGCAAAGGACTACTCTAAGATGCACTACAACATCGAGAAAGATTAATATTTGATACACTGTCAGGCCACCGAGAATTGCTTGTATCTTGCTTTGCAAATGCCTTCTAAACATCTATTTGTATATTGCTTGCATATGCACCCTAGTGCATATAAGGGATCTCTAAATGAGGATCTGCTAGAGATAACAATTCATTAAGGCAAGTTTATCCCAAAAAAAAATTCTCATAGATTTAAAAGGAAGTATAAGTTCATACTCATAAATAGGCTTAGGCCACTTTTTCTTGCCACAGAGCTCATGCAACTTCTGTTTTGCTCCATCAATCTCAAAAGACCCGTTAATCCCACCGATTCCAAATGGATTTACATCAACAGGCATGGATTGCAACAACTTATGCAAGGCTCCCCTTGCTGCATTAAGCTTTGCAATGTCCTTCTGCTCAGAAGAACCAGAAGCAACGAAACTTCCATCGACATAAACACTAGCAACATTTCTCAACCCTTTCTTCCAGTGCTTTATATCAACATGCTTCCCTTGCTTTTGGCAAAACTCAAACAACACCGTCACGGGTTGGGGCTGTTGCTGCAAATCCTCTAATGTCACTATAGGCTCCAATAAACCTCTAATGATCTGCAATACATACCCTAACAATTCCTTTAACCTCAACTTTCACAAACCCCTAAACGAGGAACGAGATGATCGAATCAAAAACAGTAAAGTACATACCACCCACAGTTTTGATAGATCAAAATTGACGTCAACATAAACAGCAGCTGCCACAGACTCTACAATATCAGCTAGGACCTTTGGTGCTTTCATGGATCCACCATATGACACTGGATCATCTTCTTGACTAACCACCTTAGCAAACTCCCTGACCTATACAATAACATAACAAGAACCCAATTATACTCATGAAACCAAATTCAAAGAATCACTGATCACATATTTAATAGAACAAAGAAACATCTTTACCAAATTCTCTAATGGCGAGATTATATTAACGGGAATTAAGTACATTAGAAAGATTACTTTACTCCTAATCAAATTCTCTCCTTTTCAACAGAATATACGCTAAGGCAAAGAAAAGGGAAATCACCTTATCCTCGAGACTAGTGGCATTGTGCCGTACGAACTGGAAAAGCCGGTGTTTGATGGCAACGCGGGCGAGTTTCTCGGTACTTATATTCGCTGCCCGGATCAACGAAAGCAGCCCAGGGTCAAGCTCCGGGTAAGCCAAGAAGACGTGGTTAGTGAGGGCCAGCCCCAGCGCAGCGTCGCCGACGAACTCGAGTCGTTGATACGACGTCGAATCGGAGTAAGAAGAGTGAGTCAACGCTTCTTCGAGGAGGCGTTTGTTTCGAAAACTGTAGTTGAGGATCCTCTCCACGGCCGCGATTGAGGCTTCCATGTCGGAAGAAGGCGAGGAGGAAGAGGAGGTGGTGGTGGTGGTGAAGTGGTTGTAGGAGATTGGCGGCGCATGCAAGTTTGCGTAACGGTGGGTGACGGTGTCGACGTGACCGAAGAATTGGTTCATCGGGGAAGAAGCAGAAAGACTTCCAATGTTGAAAGTGGCTTTCCCAGGAATATGCTCTGTCCCTTCTTGTCGCTGTCTTGCCTTAATAGTGAGAAAGAAGGCTGATGTAATATTAATAAGAAACTTCCTATAATTGGAAAGTTCTTTTAAACCCAATATCAATTAACTTTTTTCACTTACATAACATATAACTTGACGAGCTAACGTAATGACGTAATACCTTAGTTGATATACCTAATATGATATCATTCTACCTTTCAATATGCCGGGAATTGTTAAATTACACTTAAATTTAGAGAAAAATGCAAATTGTAAGGATAGAAAATGGTGAGACAAGTGCAGGCAAAATCTAGTGCTTCACCAATTTTAACTAGGATACTAAACAATGCATGTGTGTGTGCAGGCAAAATCTAGCGCTTCACCAATTTTAGCTAGGATACTAAACAATGCATGTGTATGTGTATATATACATACAAACAAATCCATTGCTGGTTGAATTGGAGCATTAGGACAAAAATGGAAAATGTTTCAGCTGAATTAAGGTTCCCAGATTGTTCAGTTTGATTGTTCCGACGACGTCGAAGGTAGTTCTTCTTACATTCCAGATCAACATGATCACGCTTCTAGGTAGTTAGTAGCCATGTGTTTCTGGGAATGGTTGCCAACATATAAACTTCAACTGCAACTTTTGCTGTTGGAACCAGTTCTGGTTCATTGAAATGCTGTTGAGTAAGCTTCTTTGAGAGTGCAAAATGTCCTCACATTCTTAAAATTCGACTCAGTTTATACACCTGCAAGTCGAAAAGCAAAGTAAGATTCAAAACTGGAAAGCTTGACCTGATATATAGCACCCATTAGAAAATTTGGCTGAACGAGAATTCTGTTAAATAGAGTTCGCATCTTCGCTTGTGCAAAGGTTGACAGCATTGCCAGGGTAAATTACAAGGTAGCCAAGCATAAGAGTGACCAACAGACCATGGTGGGAAGGTTCCTATGAATTCTAACAATTAGAACAACAGAGTAATTGCATCGAAGTTTACCAACCTGTGCAGTCCTACTAGGCAGTGGAACCTCTATGCAGTTTCGTAGACCGTCAACCCTGGAAATTTCAGACAATAGATGCAGTCAAAAGAAACATGCTAGCCAGAATGCAATGGAGTTAAAGTTAATTTTTACCACAAAATATGACAAGATATTCAGGGGAAGTTGATAACTACCTTCTGCTAATGGTTCGTTGAAGATATTGTTCCTCCTTTATGATCCCTTGACCTCCATATTTTCTTTCATCAGTGTTCAGTATGACCTGTATCGCCATTGAATATTTCAACTCTATTATAAATGCGTAGGAGGCTACTAAACTGTAACATTTCATGCTGCATTAGATAGGGAGTTCCTCCAAATGAACAGATTCTAATCTTAATCAAATGAAAGAAGTTATGTCCATTAGTTTAGATTTCTGAAACATCCTTATTGAACAACCTGCATTTCTGTACTTATGGCCATGCCCGGATGATGAAGAGAAATTAATCTACTTATGAACAAGAAATTTCATAACTGACCAACTTAAAAAGAAAAACATATACTTACCTGATACTCTCCAGCTTCATCCACACCCACACAATATCTTTCATAAGAAGTTGTGGGATGAAAGTTGAATATGAAGAGAAGAGGACCTCGTATGTAGGATATTACCTGTATATAATGGAACGACAAAATTAATAAGAAAATCATATGGTATTAATCTGTCAAACTAGCCGAGCGGAATATGAGCACTTGTATGTGCATACATGCATGCAGAGAGAGAGAGAGATTAAGACATCAAATGGGAAGACTGGTGCTATACCATATTAGTGTCATTCACATGGTGAATGTTGGGCAAACCTCTTGAAAGTACCCTTTCATTTTCGTCCAACTTCATCAGGTCCTAAAAGTTGGCAGAAAAAGTAAGATCCTGCAACCAATGCATTTTTAAATGCTTTTTTTTTATAGAATTTTGAAGCCAAAGCTAGACCATAATTTCTTGGTCAATAAACAAAAAGGACAACATAGCAATTAATGACAATATATTTACTATGCCGAACAACCATAAAGAGATGACTCATCAAATTAATGCATATGCCTAACAGTTCTAGCACTTTTTCAGATTCTTAAGTAGCAAGTAACATAAAGAAAACTGAGGTTAGAAAATGTGTGTGACAATAAAAAGGCTGTACTGCAGTGTAATAGAATTGATACCTTATCAAAGCAAAATAAATCACGATATACTCCTTCATTTTCTAGAAGATCCCAGCATCGGTTAGCTAGTGAAAACGAGAACTTGTTGCTTGGCATTGGGAACTCAACCCTCTAGTACATCAAAAGACCATTAATCACAAGAAACAAAGTCTTCATAGATAAGCAAATAGAAAATCACCCTCACCTTTGGATGCCCAAATTCGTTCCCCATAAAGTTCAGATAACCACAGCCACCAACTGTGAATGTAATCAGTTTGATCATCTGGTTTAAGGGAAAGAAAACTAATGAGTAATTAACAAAAAATCACAAAGTTTGTTACTAGAGATTGCACTTTCTGGAATGCATTAGAAAAACACATAAAAGTCACAAGAGTCCAAGTTGTAAGCTGATTTAGGCACTTTTTCCAGCTTTTACTAGCCAAAACCCCTTCAAGAATAATGCTTTGATGCATCTAACCAATATGTCTTACATTATTACAAAAACGGTTTTGCTCTACAGAATTGTCAAATTAATAAAATGAATATGAAAGGGCAACAAAGAAAGAGCCTGGTAGCGAAGAGTTAACATATAAAAAGGCAGAAACGTTGAATACCTTGTTTAGTGAAGATCCTCTAAGCAATAATTCCTCTGAGTGAGGAGCTTGTTCATTCCCTTGACCCAATAATATCTCTGCCAATGACTGCCCTCCAGATATGGACTGACAGAAAAGATAGTAATCATAGGATATCATCATTCCAATGTATTTATAACTCTAGATGTGAATAAAATTCTTGTCTGATTCCATCTCAAACAAAGCTTTCACTATATGACAAAAGATTAAAGTAGAAGGGTACTTGGCTGTGATTTTCGGCATAGATGAGCATTTTATCTGCATAATGTCTATTGCCTAGCAACGTGCTAATTATCTGCATCATAAAAACACTTAGCATTAATGCCAGCATAATAGATGGAAAAATTTATGTTATGAAAGATTAAAAAGCATTCCCTCCCTGCCTTGTATATCTCATCAACTAAAAATAAAGAGAAAAGAGAATTAATGGCAATAACAACATAATACTCAATGCTGAATCAATCTATACCAATCATGTAATACAACCTTGCTCATGCTCCACTCATGGTCAGGAGTGCTCTCAAGCAAAGACGACCACATCTCTGATGCAGAGAGATTGACATAATAATCAAATCCCAGTCCACCCTGAGAAGTTGGTTCACATAATCCAGGGTAAAACGTTGCCTGAGTATTAAAGCAGACAGAACTTTATTAAGTCCACAAAAGAAAAAAATAAAGCTCAATATGGAAAAGTTCTCAAGGTTAATAACAGTACCAACAAAAGTTTCATTTAATGTAAGCCCAGAACAGCCAGATGTTAAATTTAAAAAAAAAAAAAAAACAAGTTGATAGATGCAAATAGTGCTCAGACAAGAAGTTTGGTTTCCAAAGATAGTTAAAGAATGCAGTAAAAGTATTGGGTTTCTCGAGAAAAGAACAGCACAAAAATAAGACTTACATCTTCAGCAATTGTTATTATATTAGGATGAAGAGCATGCAGTATCTCATTTGCCAAAATGAGGTACATTAAAGCATCTTTGTCAACGTATTGATTGCAGTACCTGCAATAAAGTATGACTATTTTCAAATAATTCCTGCCAGAGTGAGGAAAAGATTACAGAATGAAAGATTAAATATTGACTTAAAAAACAGTATTAGACCACCTAAGGTTTTACTAAGATTCCTTCTCTTTTAGGTGCTTAATATAATTTTCCACAATGAATATATATAATGTTGTTGATTTAGCATCACTAGGATTGTGGAGCTGCCACCCCCTTCGTTGGGGTATCACCTCTTAAGGGATGATTTATGTGTCCAGTAGTTCTGTTGTTTAGCTTATCCTTCATCTTATGTACTAAAAATATATTCATTTGAGAGCAAAGCTACTTAGTCTAATGTGATACAAAATCAATTAAATTAGGCATTAGGGAAATGCTACAGTAAGAAACTAACTACTTTCTCCCTCTCAAAGGAGGTTGCTACAAAAGGAAACATTTTAGTAGATGCCTTACTCCTCCAAGTCACCAGTAAATGAAGCAAAGCCATTGTGTGTATACAGCATTGATGCAAGTGAATGGAACTGAAAACCATCAATCTTATACTCTGAAATCCACCTGCTCAAGGATTATCTCAACATCATTGCCATTATTGCCTTCCCAAAGGGGAACATAAGTTACTTCCCAAAAGATTACATTACAAATCATAAAACTGAAAAGGAAAAAATGGAAAAAAGATGTTCTGCACATGTACCAGTTCAAATTTGAGAGGAGAAAATGCAATACATCTAGATCGCCGTATTTAAACATTCGGGTGCCCCAGTGTCTGTGATGTCCTCGTTTACCTAATCAAGTGCAGAAAGTTGGGAATAAGGAAAGATACTGTACAAAATATAACAATTTATTTGTTAGTCAACTTGACCTCTTATGACATTTTTTAATAGAACAACAATAACATTAAGAAATATCAGCCAAAACAAAAGGCCAAATATTCCACTTATATGCATTAAATATACAGCACATGAGCATGTAAAGTCCCCTGCTATCCTGTATAGACTAAAGGCAACAGCAAGAACAGTTATCTCAACGAGTGGCTTGAATTTTTCATAAATCCTATGTTATTGACTTTTGTTGGTTATTTGATAGAACAATTGATCTACAACTTCCATTAAATGCTAGGTGATAATTAACATGTTATCATGTGCAACCTCAACTTAACAAAATATCCCATCACCTCAATAGAAATGTCAAATATCTAAGAATATTTGTTCTAGCTACTTCAGCATAGAAACCTCAACATAACACAATACCATTAGTGCACAAAAATGACAAAGCAAATGTAGGGATTCTGCATCAATAGAACAACTCCTTTATCTCAACTAGATGAACTATCTAGGGATAAAGCATGAAAAAGACAACAAAGTTTGCAAGTATTGTGTCTCCTATCAAACATCACAGGCTCAAATGCCAAGATATCTCAGACAAGCACCATACACACGAGTCTATTACATAAGGGAGATCAAGAGTCAAATACAAAACACAGATCAGTTGTTCAAAAAGGAAAAATAAAACATTTACCACTATGAAAGTAACAATCATTTGATCCATCAAAACGTGATAGTCCAACCATCTCATCTGCAGCTGAGTAGGAATGCACTATGTCTAAAAAGACCAGCAGACCTAGTCCTGTAGGAAGATGGTAATTGAAACGTGTATTGACCAAAAAAAATGAACCACAAAGAGGAAAAAGATAATTATATGCTGATATAAACAGTATGCATTCTTGATATAGTGTAGAAAAAGCTTCTGTGACTATGATGCCTAGCCTATGTGCATTTCTATTATACACAGGGCCTTATTCTAGTGTTATCCACTGTATCTAACTACATGTTATTTTTTCTCCAAACAAGCTGTAAGTTATGAACTATTCAGAAACTCAATTCTATTCTACCAGTTTAACTTATGACATTTGGAATCTCCCAACAAAAATGCTTAAATCCACACATTATTTAAATTTGTGTCAGTCTTAATACACTTTTTAGCATTATAATCCTCTTGAGATAATTGTAATGGATATGCAGCAGCTTAGATGCAGTTAGAGTAGCTATCTTTTAATGCTAAAGAAGGAACTTTTCACTTGCAAAGAAAATTGAAAATTTCAAAGTTAACTGTGGAAATGAGAAGTTTTGAAAAATAGTGACCATGTGCTTCATCAACCAAACACTTGAACTCCTCTGGTGTGCCATATCGGCTGCTAACAGCAAAAAAGTTAGTGACCTGCATCACCAAAGACATGCCAGATCAAATAACTATAAAATAAAGATGAGCACAACTAAGCTGGCAGAATATGTGGAAAATGGTAAGCATCAATCACAAGCATCTTTTAGCATGATGGGCTTGTAAGATAGAAAACACCTTGCTCTATCTTGTAATTTCTTGTGACCTAATCACAAGCAATAAAACTAAAACAAACAAGAAGAGCCCATTGTGATCATGGTTCAGCTTCCAATTGCTTGTAGCAAGTTCAACTGATCTATTTCTGACATTAAATTTTTACTGTCAATGTTGTAATCATCATTTTGCCTCCTTTTGATCTAAACATACAATATAATTGACAATCAAAGTCTGGAACAAGTTGCATATAATACTAGAAGCATGAAACAGACAGATTCTGAGTCTATAGTTCAAAGGTTTACAGCAATCAATTTATTGACATTTGAAATGAAAAAGTGGATACAGGTTTCCACAACTTAGAAACCTCACATGTAAATTAATAAAAATGTCAAATATTAGAAAAGAAAGATTAACTCACTCTATAACCAACACTGAAATAATCTTTATGTTCAACGATTCCAAAAAACTGGATTGCATTATATCCAGCTTCCTTTACGTGAGGAAGAACCTGCAGTGGAAAAACATAGAATAAAACAGAAGAAACGACAGCCAAATTACAGCAGTTAAGATGTATGAACAATGCAACAATTAGAGAGGCACCTTCTCTGTAAAATCATTGAAAGAAGATATTTTGGGCTCTGATCCACCAATTCCAACATGGCATTCGTAAATGCGCAAAGACTTTGGCACTTTTGGGGCTATGTTTTTCCACTTGTATATGCATTCAGGGGGTGGTTCCCAGTGAATTGCATAACCTTGTTGTCCCTCTGCATCTGAACATAGTCAATGGAGATCAGATGAAACACATTGGAACTGTTAGATGTTGCTTTGCCAGTCAATTTTTTATTAATCTTTCTAATACAAATGCAAATGGCTAAAAACATGTAAAAGTGAACAAGACAAAGTTGGAGCTGTTGCTCAAATGGAAACGATGCATAAATATGAAGCAGAAAATGACTGCCATCTCTGCGGGGTAATTACCTGGTTGTACAAAAGTAGCCCAAGCAGGTACCCGTTCCAAGGGCCCGTCAGGAGTATTGAAATACACCCTGTACTTGCTTCCATGAGGAATAGCTGGAGTGTACTTTTTCAACCACGCCTTCCTTCCTTTGCGTGTCTCTATCCAGTACGGTAAGGGAGGCTTCTTAGCTCGGAATTTCTCTTGCCATGCAGGATCAGCCACAATATTGAAAATATCATATTCTTTTCCATTATCAATTACATCAAATGGAGGTAAGTTACTAGATGGGTCATCTTTATGCTGTTTTTTCCATGCCTTATATCTGGTTTCTGCATCTGGTATTTCTTCAAACTCCTCCATGGTTTGAGGTCCGTTAGGGCCAAATATTCGCTCATACAACTTAGCTGGCAATTCAAAACGGTTCTTAATAAAGCGGTCCTCTCCAGGTTCCCAGTACTCATCATTTGCTTTCTTAAAAACGTCATCAATGGAAACACCACTATCTCCTTTATCGTAATCATCAATATAGTTATATTGCTGAAAATACAGTCCATCTGGTTCTTCTCCTTCCCTTAATTTATCTTCAATAATTATAAACCAGTATCCATAATCATCATGGCCAAAATGACCCTCCCTTGCAGCATTCTCTGTTGGTGACCACCCGTTGAAGTCGGCAACTAGTGCACAATAGCGGGCACCTGTTTCCAACATGCTCAATTTTTTTTAATTACCAACAATACAGAAATTGGCTGAGAGACAAATAGTGTGTAGGTTTCTTTACAGATATCTTTTATCTTATATTGATAGACATTCTTGGGAACATATATATTCAGCAACTAGCTATGAAGAGTCCCATCAGGTAATATACTTATTCAAGTAAATTGACTTTCAGCAAAGTTAGATTAGAATTATAAACGTTTTGAGAAGCTTACATAATCAAAGTAAATGTAAAATCAAGGTACAAGCTGAGCCAAAAACTTGGGTTTGAATTTGATAAGAATTTAAGCTTAGGCCAAACCTGGAGCCCAGTCCATAAAATCCACCCTATGCTCCTTGTGACGATGCATACCCAATATCTCAAATCCAGACGCCATTTCCTGAAGATTGAGGTGGCGTGTAAAGATTTCAGCTTTAAGATCCTTCAACGATTTATGCCTAGAAAACAGATTAAAAAGATAATAATAATAATAATAATAATAATAATAACATGTAAGAGACTATACATTCATAAACAGCAAAACTATACAGAAAAGCATAACTTGTTTTAGCTTAAAAAGAGATTATTAATTGAAAACAAACACCCCAAGCATTCCAAGTTCTTTCCTCATCAACTCTTTCCAGCTAAAAAACCATACTCTTTTTCCTTCACTTTCTTGTGAACCAAACAGAACATACAATGTCCCTTTTTTTTTTCTTCACTGGTCAAAACTTTTATTTCCAAACTAAAAAAAAAGCAATAAAACTTAGCTTTCCAACTTCTCTCCACTCTTTTTCTTTCACTTTCAAATCAATTCTTTTCAACTAAAAACCATACCTTTCACGAAGAAACTGAGCAAAGGCCTTGTGGGTAATTCCTAGTTTTGTCAAAAACCCAACTGGGTCGACTCCTTTCTCACTTTCGGCCACACTTTTCTTCCTCTTGGAGTAACTTCTTTGTTGGTTTTGTTGTTGTTGTGGGTCTATAGAAGAGCATTTTATCCTTATTTTTGTTCTTCTGGCGAAGAATACTATTTGAGGATTGTTTCGAGGTTGGAAATGGAGAATTGGGTTGTTTGGATAGATAGAAAACTTGGGTTGGAGAGAAAGTGAAGTCATTTCTGAGAAAAATTTGGGTTTTGACAGAGTGTCCTAGTGAGGTTTAAGATAAGAGAAGGCGGGTACCGAGTTAAGCCAGAGGTTTTTGAGTTGACTTGGGCAAAGAAATTCTTTCTCTATTTTTTAAAATAAATTATTAATTTTATCAAATAAAATTATCAAAATATTTTTAATTTAAAATTAATTAAAAAGTATTTTTATAATTTTATTAGATAAAAAAATACAAAATGCTCTAGAAAAAAAATATCAAATCTACGTGAAATAAGTTAAAATCACCGTAAATGTAAGTAGATTTAAATTTTTTTTTCACAAAGAAAAATAATTTTCTCATATTCCAAAAACTCCCCATAACTCTTCCAAAATGACATTTTAAAGCAGAAAATTTTACATTATAGTCATTTGAGTCCTTACAACATTCAAAAGATGGTACTATCTTCTTTCTATTAAATAAGACGTAGCAAAGCATTACCATTAAAAGAATAGTAGAGTTTGAATCATGAATCTTGATAACTTCTTTTACAATTCCCCACAGGAATAAGAATGGCAATAAAGTTATACTCCATTATATTTGCCAATATGTACAGAAGCTAGAATACAATCAAGAACAAGAGTATGAGAAGAGAAGAATTACATGGATTTGGCAAATTTTGTCAATTAAATGATTACACAAAGTATACATTGGTTATTCAAGCAACTACAACAAACTCTATGGCATCAATTCGGCAGCTTTTTTGAATAGTCCCGTGGTCCGAAGATGGTCGAGCCAACCCTCACGTTTGTACTGCCCATTTCAATCTGCAAGGACCACAGAGTGACATTCATAAGTGGCATAATCCACATACCGATTACTTTTCCAGAAGAAAATTTTACATATTGATGCTTCAATGTATTACTAAAAACAAAAAGAGATGATAATTCAAGCATTTCTAAAGAGTTCTCTATTCTGCTCTCGATGAAAGATTCAGACACTTAATTTCAAACCAGTTTCCACAATTTCCATGGACAAGATTTCTCAGCAACTATGACATGAGTGTTAATGGCTTCCGTCAACAAGCTTATGGAAAAGTATATTTATACAAATTTCATAACCAAAGTGAAAGAATTCAATTTTCCAAACCAAAGAAAGTTTGTTCGGTCCAATCTTAATGTATTCCTTACCGCTTGCTCAAAGTCGCCAGACATGCCCATCGACAGCTCACACTCATCCTCTGCCATTCCAAGTGCTTTACAAACCTCAACTCTACAGTTTGATAGTGTCTGTTCATCAGAAGATATAAAATAATGCCCAATAATGTTTATCTGACAAGGAAAAATACAAACGAGGAACAGAAGAAAGCATAATTCTGGTTCTAGAGTGCCAAAATAACCAACATTAACAGAACATAAAGATGTATGGAGTAATATATACTGGGAAAAACTATGATACTAATTAGTCTATGACATTTAATGACATCAATCGGATAAGTACTATTTGATAAAATAAATACTATTGTTATCTTATTGGAGAAAGCCTGCATCCTCCTTTTGAAAGCTCCAAAATCCATTACCCTGAAGTTCTCTGGTGTTGATGTGTAGTCTGGCATCCCTATCGTCATTAAGCCAGAAAAGTCC
This sequence comes from Theobroma cacao, assembly GCF_000208745.1. Lineage (NCBI taxonomy): Eukaryota > Viridiplantae > Streptophyta > Magnoliopsida > Malvales > Malvaceae > Theobroma > Theobroma cacao. The sequence continues at coordinate 1,668,915 of NC_030856.1, forward strand.
AAATTTGGACAGCGCAATTTAACATATTCTGCAAGCTGAATACAACCTGAAGGATCTATCCCTGATTTTGCTGCAACAGCATCACGGGAATCAACTGATTAGTCTATCAAATTTTATAGGAGGTTAACATACAGAAAACAAGATTGTAATCATTAAAAAGGATTATGCATTTCGCTGGATGTGCGACATGCATAATCCCAACAGGTTGTCAGTAAGCAGGTGAGCTTCATTCAGCTATATTACCATCTTGAAAGATTAACCATGACAGTTAAACACATAGTAAACTGAATGAGCGAAAAACCACTTGAAAGGGTCAAACACATCGAATTGAAGATTCAGATCTAAAATTAGAGGAATTCACTTGACTCACATGCTTCTCCACTTGTATTTACTTGTACGAAAACCTTCAGAGGGTTCCTCCCAAGGTTTGAAACTGCACGGTCAAGATGGTTTGCAATCTGTGAATTACAAAGACACAGCAAGACATTGTTTTTCTAAGTGAAGGTAATCTGATATGTTTCAGAAGTAAACACAACATGTTCATAACTCGGCCCTGTCAAGACCAAATACCTCACTTTCCCTTATACACACAAAAAATTTAGAAATAAGTTCATACCTCACATATTAAGCACAGATACAGGGCTAAGTCTTTACCTTCTCGTTATCTACACCCTCAAACAATGCTAGATTTGGCACTCCACCTGCATTTACAGAACCAACAAACTTAGGGAAAAAAAATCCAGAAAAGTCATTATAATCCTTAAAACGAAATAACACTAATAAGAGCTTCACCACACAATTAACAAGCAGGAGTCCTGATTAGTTATCACAATGTTTTATTATACACAAGGCACATCCAACTCGCACACGAACACTAGCCCCTCTCCCCTAAACCCCTAGACAAATCTCACATACATAAATACATAATCTCTAGTTCATACTTTCACATTTGAGCAACATGTGCAACAATAATCGGTCAAACACAAAAGTAGAAATGGGATCCCTGCTTCCTGTCTAAATGTGAGACCTTGATTTTCCTTGATATTCATTGACACACCATGAATTTAAAAGGGAAAAAATCCCTCGACCCCGGGTGTATCAAATAATAACACATAAATGAACTAGGCATAGCTACTTTGATAGTTTTAGACCAGATAACAAAGCAGTCAAAGCATTATCATTATCTTTCAAAATGGTATGCTCATCCACATTAAAATTTTATAAATAAATCCCAACCATAATACCCAGCTTGCAGAAGTAGTTCCACTTAAACTATATAGATAAATTACATAAAGATTGGAAATTTACCTTCAAAACTTCAAGAAATATATTTCAAATTAAGATTTTTAATATATTTAATTAAAAAAACCGGATTTTACATTGAAGCACTAAAATAAACAGCTTACAAAATTAATTACACTTAAACTAATAAAAAAAGAAAGTTACTTCAACAAAAGTTGGCAAATTTACCATACCGAGAAGCGTTTTAGCCTTGTTACTCTGTAAATGCCCAATGAAATGCCACTCAATATCCTCAGGCAGCTGCTAAAACAATAATAAATAAGTAAATAAATAAATGAAAACTTTTCTTTGTCGAGTGAATCCAGAGAGAAACCTGAGGGGCTTTCTGGACAATTTCTTGGACGTAATTCTCGCCGAAGCAGCGGTGACCGGCGTCATAAACTTGGCGGATGAGGGAGTCGGGTTTGGTCTTCGACACGGCCACGGTCCGAACCCGTTCGGGTCGCGTTCCCGCGCGCTCCGCTGCGTGTCGGACTCGGAGTAGGACCGAACGGAGGGCCGTCACAGCTGCTCCCTCCACAGCTGGAGCCGCCATTTTTGTTTTCTTAGCTTTTTCTTTTTAAATTTCAGTTTGAATTTCTTTTTTTATTTTTTTTATTTTTAAGGGCTTTTATAAGGGCAAATTGGGAAAAAAGAAATATAAATTTTCTTTTTCTTTTTCTTTTAATTATGGACAAGAGAAATTAGAAACATTGCTCAAATTGGTGGATGTGAATTAAATTAAGAATTTGCGGATTATATTAAAAATTTTCTATGAGGAATGCAAATACATTATATCGATTTCGTGTCTTTTTTCTTGTTCCGATTTTAAAATCATGTCATCTGTCTAAATTATTCAAAAATTGTGATTTTATTTTTATATGATAAAGTATTTTTATATGTAATTAAAAAATATTATATAAATTTTATATTCTTGTGTTTAAATATTTTTAAAAAATAAAATTCAACGAGAAGAAACACAAAATATTATATTAAATGTAAGTCTAAAAAATATTCAAAGGGTAAGATTGAAATTTGCCTTTCTCTCAAAAGTACAAAAACTTGCCATAAATAGTATTTTATACATGATTTTTTGTAATGGGAATTGCAGCATCATTTATCAAAATTTAATTTTTGATTGTTTAATTATAAATTTATTTCTTATATAAAAATATTAAATATTTATATTATAAAAATTTTTTAATTTTAATATAAAATATCCAAAAACAAAATTTTTATCTTAATTTTCGTAAAAATTAAAAATTATATATATATTATTTATAGAAGTAAAGAATATAATTTTGTAAGCCGACAGTTGAAACATTAAATGATTATAGGATCTTTCTTTCAGTGAATCAAAAATCAAAGGGGATTCATATGTAAATTAGTACAAACTTCTACTCTTCAAGCCAAGGCCAAAGATGAAGAACAGTATGAAATGGAAAGCAAACCCCAAAAAAAAGGAATTGAAATGACAGTTACAGTACTGAATCACTTGTTCTAACTCCCTGAAATTGGTTGTTTTGAGGTGTCTTGATCTGTTTGTGGCGAAGTTGCTGATCCCTTATTATCAGTTTTCTGCTGTGTCTGATCTGCTTGTGGTGAAGTTCCTGATCCCTGACCGGTTTTCTGGCGTGCCTGCCCCTTTCTTTGGTACAAGAATTTAGTCCAAGTGTAGACCTCAAGAGCCAAAACAACCATAGCCAAGAGCACAAGGATTCCATTGTATGCCCATTTCCAGGTTGTGTTATCAGGTTTTAGAATCTGTATCCCTTGGTATATGTTCACTGGGATCATGACAAGCAATGAATAGCCAAGAAAATGATGATAAACATTCCAGTGCTTTCTGTATTCATCATCCTTGGTTGGCTTTAACCGAAAGGCTAACATCTGCAAGAATTTTGAAAGGAAAAAACTGATCAGATTAGGTACTAAAAAACATGTGCATTTGTGGGGGGTGGTGAAATGAAAAAGCAAGGTGGTACTTGGGTTACTTGCAAGGTAGCAAATCCGAAAATGCAGATGCCTAGAACCCTGTGTGTATAGAAGGTGTAGTATTTGGACTCATGTCCAAGGAGCAGTCCAAGTCCCCAGCCAAAGCTTCCAAGAATGTAACCAAGAGCTTGGCAAGAGTAATGAAAGGTAAACCACCAAGATTCCAGTTTGAATGGGTATAACCTGAAGTACCTAGCAATGATAACTCCAATAGGCATTAATGTTCCCCACCCTATGATGTTCAGAATCCCATGTATCTATCAAGCAGCAGAAGAAAAAGAATCAATCAATGCAAGTTTGCTTCAGAGTTTGAAATCTCAATTGAATTAACTGCAGGAATATATATGAACATTAACAGGCATGAAAGATCATTCGGAAGGGCTTTTTGGAGCTTGCAGATGAAGCAACTAGCAATTTTTCATTCAGATTGCAGGCTCACAAACGAATGAAAAAGAAAAGAACCTTACGACAGAATTCAGAGAAACTTTTGATGCATGTCTTAGTAGCAAACACAATGATAATAACACATTTGCAATCTTGTGAATCTTCTTACCTTTCTTAGACGCCGCCTGTTGTGTCCAATGTTCTGACATTGCCCAGTATTCAAGTCCAAAATCTCTCTGCTATCAAAATTCTGAAGAGTTTTCGAATGCACCATAGGCTCAAAGCCTTCTGCAACATATCCAACTTGCCACACATGATTCAAGCGTGAAATGTTGTAACTTTCAGGAAGAATTAACGTGGCAGATATTGTGAAGAATCCAGTCCCGGTGATATGCTGTGCTGTCTTGTTTTGAACCCTCAAACCTATATCTGAAGGCTGGATTGAACAATACAGCTTTGTATCTTTAGTGATATTGTAGGTGTTAACAAATGGACTACTTCCATTCGGCGGCTTGATGGCTATGATCGCTCTGGTACCAACCATCTGAGGCAGATCAGGATTCACCCCCCAGGCCAGCCACCCTGCATCAGTGATCATCTTTGTGCCAATGAGAATGTTGACCTGCGTTTGGTTGTGACTAGTTCTGTAAAAGTTCCAAGCAAATTGAGCCTGTAAAGTTGTTAATTTCCTGCAGCTGGTGCTCTGTCTTTCATTCATCCCTACGTAGGCCTCGAGATGTAAGAAGTCATCACTACATAGATGGGAGGACTTGGAACCGAAAGCAGCATAGGGAAGATAGAACAAGGCCAATATGACAATTACAGGCAGAGTAGAAGACTGCATTTTTCTGAGGTGGGTTGGTAACCCTTCCTGCTTATTAAGCTATATATACACAGATTGACAAGTTAAAGCTCATAAATTATGATATTCCATTATTCCTCCTTTTTGGTTGCTTGGGTAGGCCGCAGTAGAATCTTGATGTTAAGTATGTAACCGTCTAAAAAACCTGAAGGACTAGTGTATCTTCAGTACAGTTTGGATTGGACAAAAAGGTTATTCCACTGCTATTGGAGTAGTGGGGCTGGGGGAATAAGCATAACCAGAACTTGAAGTTGCAAAGTGATGAGGTGGCCTTTTCTTTTCTTATCAGCACAGTAAACTACAGGACTCATGTTTCATGCCTTTACATTCCATATGCTTTTCCCCTTAAACTAAGAAATCCCATCACCCTTTGCTTTAATTACACACAAGAAACAAAGAATCTGTTACCCTTTGCTTTAATGGCCCCCTCAGTAATTTTTTATTTAATAATTAATATAAATAAAGAATAAAAACTCTCACATGGTTCACTTAATTTTAAAATTTTTTTGTTTTTTAATTTATATTTAATACTATTTGCTCATATGTTATAAATTTCTATAGATTTGTTTTTTCAATTTCTACGAACCATTAGTTATATATTTTTTTATTTTTGTTATGTTATATGTGAGTTTTATATTCTACTTATCATGTTCGTCTTTTTTCTGTTATTTGAATTTTATTTTTCATGATTTTAATTTTAAAAATTAATAAATTATTATATAATTCTCAAATATAAATTATAGTGTTACATTGTTGTTTAAAATTTTATCAATGTATGGTTTTTTTAATGAATCCTGGTTATGTAATAAGAAATTATCTTGAGTATATCTTTTTTATATGATTTACGTTTTATATTTAGTTGAAAAGAAATTACTTGAATATAGAGTTTTTAAATAATCTTAATTATATAAGAAGAAATTATTAATCTTGTATATCGTATTTAACTATTTATATTTTATGCATTATAGGTTTATATTTAGTATTATAAGTTTAGATAGAAATAAAATAAGAAATTAAATATTGAATGCATTAATTTTTTTTCAAATTTGATTAAAGTATGAGTAGATTGAAAACATTTAATAAATTCTTTAAAAGAATATATGCAAATTGTCCAAATAATTTTCTTACACTTGAGTCATTAAGTCCCAATGCTTCAACTCATGAACAAAAATAATGTAAATCAAAATGTCTAACACTCAATCTTAAAGAAATGGATTTTTTTCAATATATAATTTTAATTGATATATTTGAGTTTAGAAAATATAGTTGAGCATAACTGTCCTAAAAAACTATTATTAGTCTTTTTTTCTTAATTTACATATTATATAAAAATATTTTCTATTATCAATATTTTGATTATTGATTAAATTCAATATATTAATTTTTAAATTTTTAACCTTTACTCGTCTGTCTTTAACCCTCGACAAAAGTTGACTAACTCCGTCCCTGTTTCCTACCATCTAAAGGCCAAGAAAGCTTGTATGCATATGGGGTTTTTGGAATGAATAGTGCTGCTTACTTTGCTCTCCCCTCACCTTTTAACCTCCCATTTTTAGATCAAGATGGTTAGATGGGGTGTGTAAAACATTATTCTTCAAAACTGACAGTATCATTTACAAGTTTTGATAGGTGAGGTGTCATAGTAGAATCGTAAATCTTACATCGTCTGTGTATTAGAGTATGACTGGATATTTAAGTATTGAAATTTTTTTAAACTTATGATACGTCTTTTGTGATACAAAATCATGAAACTTAACGAATCAAAATAAATAATACCTTACACACCAAGACAATTTCTTATGCTAGGCTAGCCATGGCTTGCCCTTTGTTTTTTTGGTTTTACTTTTGCTTTTCCTTAATTCAACCAAATCAATGGTCATGACAGGGAAACTGTACTTTTATACCTGTTGAACCTTGGATCTCATTTTTACAAAGACTGATGCTGCAGGCCAGTGTGGGCTCTCTCAGACCTGAAACAAAATCCATGTGGACTCTCAATTCTATAAATGAATGTCATATCCTTCGCAGGATCTAGGAAGTTTGATAAACACATCTCCACCAGTGCAAACTAGCCAAATACCGGTGTTGTTTTCTGACCTGGTTGTATTTTGGTGTAGATTCACATGGCTTTTAGTTTCAAACTGCACCTAATTCTGGCAAAAAAAAAAGATTTTGCAGTTCAGAAATCTTGACGATTTCAGTAGTTTCAGGTAGCGCAATCTACTTTGAGATTGAAAAAGCTTTCAAATCTGAGTAACAAAACGAGTAAAAAGTCATGAATGGTTCATCACTTTGTTGATGCAGTCCACATGTAGAGTCAGCCTTTCCCTATGGTTCACATTTGTTTTGTATTTGAATTGATGAATGTGGACATTTTGCAAGCTTGGTCTTTGCTTTCTTTAACTTATTTTTTTATTTGAAGGCAGACCCTTCCACCCAGAGCATTCCCTATAAATACCCTTCTTCTAGTCACCCTACTCTCCATCCCAAACCTCTGTTTTAATCCTCTTCACAGTCTGTCAATTCTCTCTTCTTGCACACAATCTCCATGAAGTTCATAAAGCTACTCTTTGCATCGATTCTTGTCATGGTTCTAGTCCTAAGCATTGCAGCAACAGCAAGTCTAGACCAACAGGATGATACTAATAATAAGTCAGCAGCTGAAGAGGATGATAATGATGCTGAGACTAAACAACGTTTCATGTTAGATGAAACAGAAGGCCGATCTCTCTTGCAAAAGAAACGAACTCGAAGACTTACTTGCAACAAGTTCCCTAGGATTTGTCATGCTAGGGGGAGTCCTGGACCTCAATGCTGCAAGAAGAAATGTGTAAACATATTGATGGACCGGCTAAATTGCGGGAAGTGTGGGAAGAAGTGCAAGTACAATGAGATATGCTGCAAAGGAAAATGTGTTAATCCATCATTCAATAGGAAACATTGTGGTGGCTGCAACAATAGGTGCAGCAATGGAGAATTGTGTGTTTTTGGGTTGTGCAATTATGCTTAGAAGAATTTTTTTGTTGAATATCAGTTGGATTTGTTTGATTTGTAAAAGCTAGATGCAGTTCATTCAATCAGAAATATTGTTCTTTTGTTTTAATAGTTTCTGGCCATTTGAGTCAATCTGAGATATTTTTCTGGTGATTATAAGCTGCACAAACTGATCGAAATGAGGATCGAACAAAGTCCTAGCCAAGAAAAAGAATCAAAAACTGTGGCATCATGCCCTGCATAATGAGTAAGAGAAGCCATGCAGGCAATTACTAATCAAAACTGAAAAATGAAGGACTAGATTAAACTTTCAAGTGTGTAACTATCTCGAACAAGGATCGATGACTGTAATAAATTGTTCCAGGTTAGGGAATGCATGAAAGCTTTTCAAGTTCCATCAAAATGTCAGCCTCTTACAAGAATTCTTTCCAATGAAGGATTTCAGAGATTTTTCTTCTCAGGTTTTTCCTGATAAGTCCCCAATCCACTTCAGTTTACAGTTTCCATTATGACATAGTTCACTGCCAATCATTGGTCAGTGATGATCGATCATTCACCAGTACATTCAGATATCAATTATCTAATTATAAATCAAACAACAGAAATCTGACACTGATTTTTACAGTTTAAACCAAATTCTAGAAGTAATTGGGATATTGATAAACTCCAAATTTACTGAACTGAGAATGACATAACTACCATAACATGTCATTCATCAATATTCATACTGTCAATGGAACTCTTAATTAATAAGATCTCTTGATGCAACCTGTCAGTAGCTTAGAACTTCCCGGAGAATAAAATCTTCAAATTATAACTTTATTTGCAGCACTGAAATCGACCAAGATCTGCAAAAAATATACAATGCAGCAGAAGAGCACTGAGAGGAAATAAAAGTTGTTCAGGATCATGAACACTGCCTAAATTTTGAACACATAGACTTCTGTTCCCAATATAATATTCTGCAGATGACAGAAAACAAGTGAGCATTCGATCGTGTTGTCTATGTTTGAATAAACAAGAAGTTCTTTCAATGAAACAGCAAGAACTTTTTGCTTGTGTATGAACTTTTTCAGTGCTGCAGGTATGCTTTTGGACTATGTTAAATTATATTACTATTTGTTTATCCTGGTCTAGAGTTAGAGAATGAAGACCATGCTCCCTATAATCTTTGTTTATTATTTGAATTTGGGGAAGAGAAACAAATCAAAGCTGTCCTTGACCCTGCACATAGAATAAAATCTTTAACTTTTTATTTGTTTAATAGCAGTTGAATAATTTGGACCATTCCACTAAGAGTACTGTGTCACATGAAACACATAACATGTTTCAGCCCTCCAAAGTCTGCTATAAAACCCCCTTCTTCTCTACCAATTCCCACATCAGAGTTCTTCATTGCATCAAAAACCAGCATAAATCATTCTTCCTCGATCTTTCTGAAACTTTCATCGATGAATTTGAGAAAGCTGCTATTGAGATTCATCATGTTCCTAGCTCTAGTAGTCCTAGGTACTCATGCAATGCAACATGCACAACAACAACAAGAAGAAAATGAAATAAAATATGAAGTGCATGCTACAACCAATTCCTTCAACTTGCAATCAACTGAAACTGATGATCAATCTCCTACCTTAGGTGGAGCAGGTAGATTCCTCCTGCAAAAGGCGAGCACGTAGAATGACTTGCAACAAGTTTCCTAGGATTTGTCGAGCTAGAGGAAGCCCGGGGCCTTACTGTTGCAAGAAGAAGTGTGTTAATGTGTTGAAGGACAGGATGAACTGTGGAATGTGTGGGAAGAAATGTAGGTACAATGAAGTATGCTGCAATGGCAAATGTGCGAACCCTGCCTTCAGTAGAAACCATTGTGGGGGGTGCAACAATAGGTGCAAAAATGGAAGCCTTTGTGTTTTTGGACTTTGCAATTATGCTTAGCAATTAGGAACATAACATTAATCTCATTATTTCAATGATTCAAATTCTTTTTGTAAGAGAGAAGAAGATTGTTGTATTAATTTGCGCATTATTCTTTTCTTTAATCTACTAATATCAGTTCAAGCTTTGCTGAAATCCTATGTTCTTGGGATCAGGACAAATGATCACATGTTCTTAAGATTAAAATTTATGCTTTCTTTATTTTCTTTAAAAATGTTTATATTTCATGTTAAAAAGAAATATAAACCGTCACGAATTGCACACGAAACTCTTAATTCGGCCATCTTAATTTTGGATTAATTATGCATAGTTACACAGTCCATAATATAATTTAATAGAGGTAATTAAACACTTAAATCAGAAGGGAAAAAATAAAAAAGAAAAAACCCATTGAACAAGATGGAGAGTTGCATGTGCATGAGAATACATGTGAAGAACCATGTGATCTTAAGCGAAATTTAAGGTAAAACCCCATGGCCTTTTTATAGCCTCAGATCTGGTGTGAAGTGTGAACTGAGCTTTGTTACTCTTTCGTGCTTGAAGTTGAAGTAATATACAAAGCTCAAAAGCTGGCATTTGCTTGACCAAATATCCTTTAATAACAATTTTAACAAATTAGAGGCTTAATTATCGGCTAATTTTCTTTTATGAGTTACATTTTTTTATTCTTTTTCTCTTTTACCATCTAATGGGAGGATATATATATAGTGTATATAATTAATGCATCACGAACTTTGCAATAAAAAAAAATCTTCATTTTTCTTGTTCCTCCTTTTTTGTGTCAAAGATTAATGTTAAAATTGAAACTATCAACAAATATATNAATATAAAAATTTAATTATAAATATATATAATTCAAGTTACAATAGACTTTAGAGTTCAATTACATTGTATATATTTCAACACCAAAATCAAGAAAAATTAGATATATTATCGTATTGGCAATTTAATTAGTAAGATTGATTATAAAATTCCGAGCAACAATATATCAATAATTTTATTGGTATTCAAAATTAACTTACATTAACAGAATATTGTTGCAATGATAATATACATTAAAAATGAAATATATCCTCCCTTTCTCTCCCCTAACCCAAAAAAATATGTAAGGGTAGCAACATTAAGCAATTCCATAGAAATTTTGCTTATAATTTTTTCTTTATGTCATTACATTTGGACAAACAATTATAAAGAAAAATAATGAAACTTTATATTATAATTTTTAAATAACCACCGCAAAACGTTGATTTTTTTTTATTGTATATATGAATAAATTATCACGAACTTCACACGAACTCTTAACCCGATCATCTTAAATTGATCCGGCCGGCCGTTTTATTTCGGAATTATTTATGCATAGTTACACATTCCATAAACACAGTATTCGCCAGGCTTGCAACGGTGGTTGCAAGCCCCGCAATGCCTTTTGTCCATAGAAATGTAGACGCACTCTCCCCGGCAGCAAACCTGGGTGAACTTGCACTTATTCCTGCATGCACCGCAGTTGTGGCCGTCGGTGACCAAGTCGACGCATTTGTTGTTGCAGCAGGTGGTGTTGTTCCCACCTTGGACGTGGCAAACCTCTTGGTCCTTGCGGCAATGGTCAGCTGCCCTAGGGTTCCTAGCTTTATCCTGAAGGAAGCGACTTACCCTTTTGGAAGGCATCGGTTTCGGTTCATGCTGCGAGGAGGGTTGGAACGTGCTTGAAGAAGAACCACCGCCATTGATGAGGTTGGAAGCAGGCTGCTTCTCTTCAGTGACCACGATGCTTTTCATGGCCAAAGTGATGGTGATGGCAAAGGTTATGGCTATAGCGACAATGATTTTGGTAAGCTCCATTTCCTTCTTTGTGCTCTTTTGGGTTCTCGAAATGGGAGTTTCTGGTTCGTTTTGTTCTTGTTCTTGCTTTGGGTAGTGAAGGAAATGGAGATCAGAAGAATGGGTCTTGGATTCTTGGGGGGCTAAGCTTAGATTTGTGAAGGAAATGGGGGGGCTTGGACTTGGGCTTATAAGGGGAATAAAGGAGAGGGTTGACCAAAAGACGCGGGAAAAGAGGTAAAAGGTGGTGGGAGGGCTCTTTGGGATCAATGCATGGAGTGTGGTCGAATTCTAGAGCTTATAATTAATTAGAAAATCTAGGGTTTAGTTCTTAAGCAAGTCAAGTTCAAATATTGTTTGCATACATCCCAAAGTTAAATTCAATAAATGGGATAATTTTTTTTATGTTTCTTCTATTATTAACTCATTTCAGATAATTAAAATATCAAATTATATTGTACATATCTTTAAAAATCATCATTGTGTTTATTGAAAAATTTAAAAATTATCTTTTTTTTATAATTTTATTTGTTCCAAGAACTGAGACTTGAAGCTTAGAACCCCAACCCAATGGGAAGTCCACCGCTAAGGGTGGTGGGGCAGTGGTAGGGTGGTTGAACCATCTCAACGAAGCCGACTCAAGGTTTACAATGAAATAATTATATTGATAATGTTTATGTGATAATTTAAATTGTCAAAATCCAATGCATAACACGTTAGTTATGAATTCATCTTTCAAAAAAAAATTATGAGTTCATGAAATTTAATTACACAATATGTATAAATTTTTATCTGCTTCACAATTAAAGACGTACATCTTCGTATATAATTATCTCCAAAAACCCTAATTTACAATATTTCAATATTGTCTTGATGCATATGTATGGCCTTCTATAATTTTCTTCTTTCCTTTTTTTTTAATTATTATGAATTTTATAATCGATTATTTTATTTTGTTGTAAAAGCTTGAAGCATATGCTAGTTTCTATCATCACATGGTATCATAGAAGTCAAAAGGGCAAATTCTAGCCATCTTTCTTCGAATCTTGACTTCTTGTAAAGCTAGCTTTAGCTTGAGCAATCTCCATTGATGGACAGCAAAAGGTGTCCCCATATGCCTGACCTGAGGAAATTTAGCCATACTGTTAGGCAAAGCAAAGTTAGGGTTTGCCATTTGAGGAGAAGAAGAAGGAAAAATAAATAAAAAAAACAGACCCTAAACTCGCTGCCACTCAACGTGTTGGGGAAAAGCAATACCTAAGCTTTTTTAATTTCATTAATTTCATTGTCATGTACAATGAATTACTTTCATTAATTTTTTAATCTAATAAAAATTAATGCAAGTTAGCTAGCAATGAAGAATTAATCAATCCTACGTGTAAATGTTTATTGTGTAATAAGCTATTATAAATTATATTGTGGATGATATCAAACCGGTGTGCGCCAAATGGCATGATAGTGGAAAAAAATTTAAAAATATTTTTGGAATAAATTATTGAATCAAACCCATGGTAGTGCATAGTCGATTTTAGTTGGTGGAACGATTTGCCTTGTTAATATTTCTTAACATTATGGCTAGCTTCTTAAAGTGACTATGGTCGTTTAGGTCAATGAAGTTCGCGGTATTAACATGTCTTTGAAGCCCTTAGATGATGAATTTTATATTAATTTTACGGTTTTCCATGGCTCCTTCTAATTGTCTTGCATGAAAACATGCAAAAATTTATAAAAATTTTATATTTATTATTATTATAAAATGAAAAAAGGTGTTTAAAAGAAATACATGATGAGTTTTCACTATAGTAAATTTGGATTTTAACTATAATTATTTGATGCAGCGTGTATTTTTATACAACTTAAATTTTTAATTACATTTTTTCATCTTTAACGTAATAAATAAAGTGTAACCATTATTAGTACATGTAACTTTAACGGGTTCATTTTATTCACAATATTATAAAAAATTTATATGATGCAATTAAATCTAAAAAAATACATTCAAAGATCAAATTTGTTGTAGTAATTTTTTTTGGCCTATGAATTAACTTTACTTAGTTTTTATTAATTACTCATCACATGATAATTAACTTGCATTAGAGGTCAACAAGTACACATTGAAGTGTTTAATTAAGAATAAATAAAACACATTAATAACTTATTATAATATAATTAAAGTGATTATATATTTATCCAATGGCCATGTTAGGAATATTAATAAAAGAGTGTTAAATTTTTCCAAATTTCAATGTAATATTCATCATGGCCAAATTTCCATGCCCTTTAAACATGACAAATCCCATATCTAAAGGATGGTATTAATTTGTAGTATGAAATGTGCTGATATATTACTTCAAGAGAGGAAAGACTTGGATTTGATTTTGATGCTACCTCAAATTTTTTATATATAAACTTTATACATCATAATCCCATGATGTACACATGCTAACATTAAAATTAAATTATTGCCTCAATAAATTTAGGAAGATGTTGAAACATATAGTCACTTCAAATTCTTTTCAATATAGAGAGAAAAAAATGAAAAATATTATGACTTGAACATAAATATATGATCAATTTTTATTCAAATCTCACCTCATTTATGATCGCTTTTTCTCTTTGGAGCCGGAGATGAGATGGTGTTGGCTTAATAGCCCTCGATACCTAAATATCTTGTACAACTCTAAAATACTATTAAAAGGGTTTTCAACGTAACAGTTATTTTGAAATAAAGAGATTGCGAAGAAAAATGAAGTATTTTAGTTTAAAAAAATTAGTTATTGTTTCGGATATTGAAAAGTAACTTTATGAACTCAAATATTCTCATTACCAATAGAAAAGAGATGATTATGATGATCTTACATTTTTTTAGAACATGTCATATCAAACATAACAATCTTTTTTATCTTAATTAAAATCTCAAGAATGTGAATTACATTTCATGTATCAAATATCATTTAGGTGACGTTTGACGCCTCACCACTAGATGATTTTAACGGAATGTGATTATCTTATAAGGTGATTGCTAGGTAATAAATTGTTGGAAGGATAATATTATAATATTTAGCATATACGGGAAAGTACTTATTGAAATCTTTGTAAGGAATTTTTAGAGAGTTTGTATTCGCGTGTCGAATGACTAAGTCCAGTTCATTCTTTGTAAGAGGCTACAGGCCCAAATATGGCAAGACGCACAAAAAAGGGCTAAAGGCCTAAATAATTGCTTAAACGCCCAAAGGCCCATGCAAAGGAAGGGTATAAAACGGCACGCTTTGGCGGGATCGAATTATCAGAAAAGTTAATTTAAAGCAATAGAAACCGAAGGAGGGCTCAGGCAATAGCAAATGGAGTTCAAGCCTCGAAACTACGTCGCAGAAGCACAGTCCCACGCGCTCCGTCGCACAGGCGCCGATCTCCACCCTCTCTCCTCCCCTTCTCCTCGCTCTATCCTCCGCCAGGTCCAAATTCTCTTCTCTTTTTTTTTTAATTTTCCTTTTTTTTAACTCCTCATTTTTCTTATTTAATTATAGTTTTAAGAATTTATAATTGTAGGCTGATGATCACGTTGAAAGTAGCAATAGCGAGGAGTTCTTTGATCCGCTTAGAGCACCTAATTCCAAAGCATCGGCTGTGATCGTCGACGGACAAGATCTGGAGAGCATTTCTAGTGGGAATGAGGATTCTATCCAAGTTCAAATGAAGGAGTGGACCTCGTTTAAGAGATTCTTGATGCAGAGGTTTCCTGTTTCCAAAATGATTTCAGTCTCCTCTGTAAGCACATCTCATTTGCTTAGAATTTTATATTTCAATTTGGTAATCTATGACTTTAGATTGAGGTATGGCCATGCGTTTATTTAAGTAATTATGTGAACTTAATTATTCGATGAATTGTTATTCTATATACCAGTGGCGGAGTTTAAAACTCGAGAAGAGAGTTTATATGATTGTCACTTGTTTACTTAAGTAGTTAGATTAACTTTTTGGTTTTTTCATTCGTAGTTAAGTAGATAAGTGTCGAGTATATAAATCTGCTTGTGGAGTTTTTGGAATCCACCGCTAGTGTATAAGATAATAGTCTTAATTCAGTATTAATATTCTTATTTATAGTTAAATTGATAATGTGGCAAACATATGAACTTGGTTGTGGAGCTTTTAAACGCCAATGGCGGTCTGTTGTTTTGGTTAAGTAATTCCCTTTCATGTGTGTGTGATGGTTAGATGTTATACCACTTGATTTTTTTATTATTTTGGTCATGACTTTGAGACATTGTTTGTCTCACAGATGTCCAATACGATTGTGAGAAGTGGAAAAGGTACGAAAGTCTCTGTTCCTTTCTGTTTGTTTTGTTTATTCGTTAACTTATTGATGGTCAGATACCTTTAGGCTTTAGTAGTCAGCATGATGCTGTTACTGTATTTTTGGTTTGTTTATTTGCAATTTACTTGCACTATATTCTGATCGTAGCTATTTGATGACACAAATTTGTAGCATATGAGAAATCTTCAACTAGCATGCATCTGGAAGAACTGGATGATATAGAAAAATCTTCAGAAGAGGGTGCCAAGGCTATCACACGGCAGGAATATGTATCACGATTACATGAGCTGAAAGATGAAATAAATCGTGCTTGGCACGCTGAAGATCGTGTAACATCTTTGAAGTTGTCTATAAAGGTAAATTTCTCTTTTATGTTTGTGAAGTTGAGTTACTTGGCAACTTATATCAATCTGATGTGAAAATTAATTAAAGGTCAAGGCATGATATTCTTTTATCTTGCTTGTATATGGAATGGGTTACGTGGCTTTCAAATAACATTCTCCTTTCTGCAGGTTGCCAGGCTTCTAATGGATACATCAGTTTCAAATTTTTATCCAACGTTGTTCGTCCTTGCTACGGATGTATTGGACATGCTTGGGGACATGGTATGGGAACGCATAAGGCAGAAAGCTGAGTTTGCTGAAGATGGAACCAAACTTTGCTCCTTACCAGGTTGTCTGTCATTGTCTGTTTGAACATTCTTATACTCTATTTCTTAGTTGCTTTTCTATGTTCACTACACCAAGGACCAATAGAGTGGTGTTTTTAATTTTTAGTATAAAATTAGGGAACAATGCACTATAGTCATTTATCTTTGAGCAGGTGCAATCTCACTTTCAGCTTTTTTGATTGATTGTTGGTTTTAAACCTAGGTTTGCAGTAGATTGTTGCTATTTTCTTAACTGTAGCAACGGGATGCTTTAACTGAAACTTTTCTTTGGATTTAAAGCAGAGAACTTTGGAGCAAGTGATGTTTGTGTTGATGCCAAAGAAACTTGCTATAACTGGTTTTGCAAGGTTGGTTCCATCCGAGAACTTCTTCCACGCATGTGAGGTTCATTTCATATTCTCTTTTTTCTTTTAGTGCTTTAATAATTCTAAGAGATGCTGGTGATGCAAGGTTGTTTTTTTTTCATATTTCCATTTTTGCTTAATTTTATATTTTTTTGTTTCTGTTTTGCATTTACTTTTATCCTTTTCCTTTTCTCTTTGTATTATAATTGTAATAATAAGTTACCTTGTATTCCTCTCTGTATTTCAGTTATTTGGAGCTGGCTATTTTGCCTTGCTGGCGTTTTCTGATTGAACAACCAGCAGAGTCTCTTCAGCGCCTGGTTATGATGACAAGAGGGCTAGCAGATCCATTAGCATCTGCCTATTGTCGCCTGTATATTGCCTATCGTGCTCTGAAGTTTCCCATGTATGATACAGGTCGTTTTGTATTTTTATTTACACACAGACATTTGCTTATGTTGATAAATGGCTCCTTCATGCATGCATATTTGGCATATTGATTCTAGAATTGCCAGGTTATGTTAATCAGACCAAGGACATTCTATTGATTGGCTTTGGCTTAATCTGGTTTTGCTTCACGTATTCTAGTTCCAATTGATTTGTTGGCATGACTTGTTTGATACTGTCATTGCAGGATCTTTAATTACATGTGTTAATGACATCAAACTTGTATTTACACGGATATCATCAGCAAAGGAAACTGCACATGGATGTTTTGCTGACAGCAAGAGGTCACTTGTCGGTCTGATGGAACCAGCTATTGAGTTTATTATGAAATGCATATTCAATGATGCATCTCTGGTTAGTAATAGGGTTTCATGTGGCAATAATACTTTTCCCAAAGCATCTGCTTGTCTAGGTTTTAATTTCATTTTCATCAATAAAACTTACGCAGCAAATATCGTCACTGGCAGTTGTTTTTGTTTTATTAATGTCTAATAGAAGGCGTTCTGAACTAGTAAAAGTCAAAAGTTATTGAGCAGAACAGTGGAATGCTGATTTTGGATGTATGAAACTTGTCTATGAAATTTTTGATAATTGCTTCAAATTTACTGTTCTTGTTGCTATTAATTAGTGGCAATGTTAATCTATTCTGAATAGTTGCTGTTCCATGAATTAATTCTTCTTTACACTGATTTTACGATGTTTGCATTCTTTTGAAAGAGGCAGGTTGGCCAAGTACTTGTAGAGCTTGGACTAGGAAGAAGTCAGGAGGAACTGTTTGGTGGTTCTCCGTGTGTCTCAATTGTTCTTCATCACTTACTGAAGGAACTTCCAACTGATGTTGTCAGCTCTCATGCTGTGGATATCCTTCATCTTATTAAGTGCAGCAATGATTACTCCTATGATCAGGTAATTTTCTTATGATGAGGAGACTTGTGCCATAAGCCTTTGCATTTATTTTAGAGCAAACAGTTCTCTTTGTTGCCATCCTTCACTTTACTCTTTCCTCCTTTTTTGTTGTCTTAGATATGTAATATATGAATCTTTGCTGATAATCTTGCTTGTTGGAGCAGTGTTTGAATTACAGGTTGCTTGGACTCAGGCTGTGTGAACAGATCTCTGAGATTGGCACTGTTGATGCTGTTGTCAATGAAGTTATGCAGGTATATTCTGTTTCCTCACTCGATGTTTGTAATTTGTTTTACTTGTTATTTTACAATTCTTGTATCTTCCTTTATTTTCATAAACTAGTCTTAAATTTTTCTAACGTAGATTTTTACCTTTCTATTTCTCTATATCAAACACCTTTTGCCAATAAACCATGCATTTAGTATTGATTATGTTTATTTTCTTGGTGTATTTGTTTTTCACTGTAAAATGCATTGTCAGGTGGTTTCTCAATATGGGCTTGATGAGTACCTGAAGGTTGTGGAAGCTTATCTCGATATTCTTCTTCAAAATCAGATGGTAAGTCTGGAGGTGCTCTTTGCATATTTATGTTATTGATAGGCAGCATTTTCTTAGGCATTGTTTTTTAAGGCTTATTAAACTGTAAGTCCTTTTAGTGCTGATTTCCTTGGGAACTTCTTCCTGTGTGCTCCAAAATGGATTGGTTCTTTAATTGTGCCCTTTTCCTTATCAGTAATATCCTTCTCTCTTTGTGGCACAGATGAAGAAAGTTGGAACGGTTTTGTGTCAAATGGCCGCAAAAGTTCTCAGCACATTAAGAATTTAAAGAGAATTTTCCAATGCTGTACTTCCTAGAAAAATATGAATCTTCATTTCATTTTTCTGTTGCATCATTCAAAGTTAAGGGAAAAGTAGATGGGTATGCATTGGAATATGAGTTACGTGCAAAAAAGTTCCAACTCTGGCAAGATAATCAAAAGGGGAATGTAATGACCAATTTCACTTTTCATGATAGATGTAAATCATCAGTTGTAGCAGAACCATATTAAAAACACTTCATATAAGTCGTGTGTGACTTGGACTTGTATTATATGTGCTTGTCTATATCGTTTCTTTTCTTGTTTTAAACAGTTTTATATTTGGCATTCAGTTGTTATAATATATGTATTCTCTCCCAATCCATTGATTATGCTAGGATGGCCAACTAAAGACTATTTTGGAAGGGATTTTAAAGTTAGCATGTGGTAAAGTAATTGCTGAAGATGAACTAGCAGGCTTGCAATCCATCTTGGTGAAGCTTCTTTCTCATTTTAAGGACTTGGAAAATGTGTTTTCTTTGGTAATCTTCTGAACAGATTTCTACATTAGATATTCTTCAACCTTGGCTTGTTCCCCTTCCCCTTCCCTTCCATCAGCCTCCCTTAATACTTTAGTTTTACGTTTGTGTAGCATAACTTGGCTCAATTAGAGAACTATATTATCACATCACTAATGGAAGAGTGGCTGCAATTTGTTATTTTGTAGAACCATTTTCTTCAGATCTTAGATTTGATGCATGGGAGCTCTCGTAGCATTGTCAGTATGCATATACTTGATATGGCTACAAGGTATGGTTTGTCTTCTGATCCTAATTAATGTAGTTAAGCCCTTGTCTTTTTGTTACTGTTTATTACTGTCATGGGCTATCCCTCACTTGCCTTGATGCCATCGTAATCTGTGGCCAGTCAATGCCGGCATAAGACTATTGGACTGGTTTTCACCTGCTATTGACTTGTAACATAATATCTTAGTGAAAACCAAGGTAGCCAAACATGTGTGCCTGAGCACTTACCTGAATATTTTTGTTTGTTATTTTGAGTTGCTGAGCGCGTGCAATGGCTACATTGTGTGTTAAAAATAGCATCAGCACTCAGCACAGGGTCATATGTACATGAAGTAACTTGAGCTTTCTATTTTGCCAGAATGCAAAGCTTTTGAAATATCATCTTTATTTCACAGGTATTAACAATCGTAATTTCTCTCATAATGTGACATTCAAAGCAGTCCAATGGCATAAAATTCAAGAAACCTGGTTATGAAGACTGGCATTCATATGCTTTATAACAATTAGGTGGCTCCGTGGTATACCTAGGTGTGACCCACAGGCTGCATTGGTTTAGGTTTGAAGTTCAAAGCAGTCCAATGGCATAACATAAGTTTGTCAGTATGGGGGTTGTATAAACTTTGAAGTTTCATGAGTGTGTAGGTGTTATGGTAGTTTTTAACAACTAAACAAGATTTTGAAAACCTCATTAATGAGTATCTTCTGTTGATATCTGTTAACTTGCTTGTAGTTTGTGATCTGTATTCATTTTCCTTTTCTTTATTGGTGAACCATATTTGTATTGTGTCTGAAAAATTAGTCTCTCATCCAGATTGAGTTGTATTTATGCTTGTTTTGTTTGGCAGGAATGGTTATGTACGTGATCCAACAACCATACAGCTACTTTTTGAAATTTCACTGGCTCTACATGATGATACTGATCTTGCAAACATGAAAAATGACGATACTCAACAGCAAGCACGGCTAATTTCCCTTTTTGTCCGTATGGTGAGTCTTTGGTTTTTTTACCTGTTACATTCTTGTAGGTTGTTGGTTACTCTTGACTATTAATGTGATTTTTTGACATTGTCATTGCTCTACTTTTAGGTAGACCACGGGGCAGAGTATGAAGGACATTTAGCGTTTCTTGTGGAATGTCGTGGGGCCTTTGGCAGCATAATTGAACTTAAGGTATACAGTTATATTTCTATTTCTGATTTGATTTTGTTAATCATTTGAGTAACAGAGGTAATGTGTGGTCGAAGGATTCATGGTGAATCTGTTTGTTCATCCAAACTCACTTATCTGGATAATATGGCACATGAGATTGACAAGTAGTTGTAGCAGCAGTCAGCTCATTTTAAACAACTTGATGGAAGAATATTAAAGAATGAAAACTGTTGCACTGGTTTTCCTCAGACGGGGAGCTAGAATGTTGTCATGGCACTGGCTGTGATTCTTGCGTTTAATGTGTAGAAATAGTTACTACTTGTTCATGTATTTGTTAAAATATTATTCCATTATTTCACTAGTAAAGCAGATTCTTATTGATTTTGAGAAACTTCTCTTGGGCTTTATTCAGCATTTGATTTTCCACTAATTCTTGCAGGAATTTCTTGTTCACTCTAGTAATTGTTTAGCTACCAAAGCTCTGAAAGATGGGAAAACGCATCTTAGTTTTGTAAAGTCTTGCATAGCATTTAGTGAAGTCACAATTCCTTCTATTTTGGGTCATATCAAGCAATTACATCTTTATCTTGAGACTGCTGAGGTAATGTTTCCTTTCTCTAATAAAATATGTAATAGTCAACTTAACTATGAATCTGAGCTCATTCATATGGCTGTATATTAGGTTGCATTGTTAGGTGGTTTAGTTTCTCATTGTGATGGACTGATAGATTCAGCAATCAGCTGTTTACAGAGTTTTGATTGGATGGAAGGTAATTTTTTAGCATTCTTTCGATCTGACTTGCTGATTTTGTGCCTTTTCTCTTTAGGAAAAGAAATTATCTTCTTTCTCATTTAGATCACTTCTAGTTACTAGTTTTTTCGCTTTTGATGTAGTAATCATTTGAAATTTATGCAATTCATTAGTGATGTTGTATTTCCGCTTTAATAGGCTCTCGAGTGGCAGTGGATTCTGATAGGATTCTCTCCTTCATTCGGAAATTATGCAGCCTCTTGGTTATGGTTCCAGGTCATTCATTGATTTATTGTTTACTGAACATTCTATTAATATTACTAATTTCAACTAAAATATTACTTTAGTAAATGGATTTTGTCTGATTATTTTTACTTATTTAGGTAATCCTGAAGTAGGCATTTTGCATATTCCGAAGAGCATATTGTCACTCATTCATTCCCAGTCGTGGTAAGCCCTTCCATTACTTCTTAAATGCTAAAAAATTTTCTGACAAACAAATGTTCTTTTCAGTATTATTTGTTCTTTTATCTAATGTTCTTAGGCATTTTGTAGGTCACCAAGAATGAAGGCAAGAATATTCTGTGCAATAGTTTCTTTATCAGCTACACTTTCTCAAGGGAGGCTCCCATATCATGCAGTTCATCCGGAGGTCCCTCGACTTATCTTTTATTTAAAGGGTTTCAGTTTTTCAAAATTCCCTAACGTCAAAACCTTTTTATGATTCAGTCAGAATAAACAAAATAGTTGTCAAATTGATTTCTAATAAGACTATAATTTTTCTTTTTTTTGCAGATTCTGGGCAATGATTTGTTATTCTTTGGTGATTCATCTTACGTTCATGAACTTCTCTCATTGACTGAGTCTGTCCTTCAAAACCTTGTCGGTGTCATTGAACAAGAGCCTTCCCAGGTAAATATGTTTTTGAAAAATTACTGGTTTTTAATACATTGACCTTTTTTTTCTCTTTTCCATGGCTGACTTGTTATGCTGGAAGGCTGCCCGGGGAAGCATGTCACTCGAAGCTTGCAACTGCATAGCATCATCTTTCAAGGTAGGTTCCTCTACCCTAATCTTAGCTTGACCTTGTAGAAATCAAAGGAAATTCTTATTTCGCCTTCAATGTTGGTGTATGCAAGGCATGATACACTACTTCATGTTTTCTTTTAATTTGCAGCTAAACGAACATGTATTGCCCATCTGCTCGAAACTGATAGAAACTGCGAAATTGTGTTTGAGTCCTAATGACAAGTATCTCATGTCCACCATCAGTTTTCTGGACAAGAACTTGCCTATTGCAGCTGTCTCACCGGCTATTGCCATCTAATATGAAAAGGTGTTCATCGAAGGGATAGCAATAATGGCTACCTTTTAATCGGGTATTCACAAGTATCCGACTCAATTCTATAAGGTTCAAATATCCTATATTCGGGTTTGAAACGGGTACTGGTAAATAGCTTCAGGAAATACTCTTTGCATTCTCTGATTGTTAGATTCAGAACAGTTCTTCAAAGAAAAATTGTTGTATGGTTTATAGCTCGGTCATGTTTCTTAATGTTAACTCTCGCTCTTACAATTTGGACTCCTTTTTTAGTGACTAAAAATGAAATAAAGATTTATATTTGATGTATTGTTAATATATATACATATATATTATTTAATCAATTCAAAATGTTATATAAAATAAATATTTTAAAAATTATGAATATTTATTTTTAATGATTTTTGAATTTTTAAATCCATTTATTAATTATAATTGCATAAATAATCAAATATTAGTAACAATAAACTTTTCCAACATTCAAAAAATAATATATTTTTCACTTATTTTTAAATTAAAGAAAATTGCAATGAATTATTTATCTTAAATCTTGTGTTATTAATTTTTATATTCAAACACTTATTTTTTCTTTTTGAAAGTAAAAGGCAAATAAAGAAAATTTTAATTTCTTTGTTTTAAAAAAAGAAAAAGGAAAAAAACTCCAAGGACAAAAGTAATATATACAACAAATATAAGGGTTTTATTGCAAAATATTAACAAGCTTCTTCTTTAACCTTTGCGTTTTGGGCTAAAACAAGAAAGAAGCAAAACCCTTCTGCAGAAGCAAGATCCCTAATCTCTCTTCCTCTCTTCCCTTCTCTAAATCCAACGGTCCAGAACAAATTTCTATCGGGATTTCCGATGGATCTAGATGTCGTGGGCCGCCACGCTCTGCTCTTCGACGATGACGCCATGGCCTCGTTTGTCAACTCCGCGGCGGCTCTCGTCGACTGGAACTCGCTCTCCATCGATCGATACGACGTACGCCACCTCCTCTCCGGACCTCCTCCGCCACGAAAGAAACGGCGCCATCCTTCCCCTCCGACGCAAACCGCGGATGATAACTTGGAGTCCGAGCTCGATCGCGAACGTTACCTCGATTTGCCTCCTTCCTCTCCCTCGCCGTCCGATCAGCAAGGTGAGAAACGATACAAAGTTACCTCTTTTTTAAAAAAATTTAAGTTACTATTTAATCTATGCAATAATTTCATCGCTTCTACTTTTAATTATCAATATGAACTCTAATTCTGCAATTTTTATGAGATTTATTTTTTTCCTATTTTTGGTAATTAAAAAGTGTATTATTGTTATTATGGCAATCATTGGGCTTCGTTTGAATAATAAAAATTAAAAATTTAACCTTTTCTGGTACTTTATAGCTGTCTGCTCATTTTTAACCTAAAGCAATAACGCAAAAGCACGTTAATAGGAGTGGCAACGAAACGAGCCTTAACTTATGTTAGATTACATTTTATTTATCTTTAGTTACCTAAGGATGTTAGTAAAAAGGAAAAGAGCCTTATATTACTGTTGTTGTAAATTATGAGCAGAGTGGAATCTTTGCTTGTTTAGTTCTTTGACTTGTCACTATTGAGGATATTGTGCTTGAACATTGTTGGAAAATATCTCTAACGAAACAGATGAGCTTGAATCTTTAGATTGAGAGCTTGTTTTAACAAAATGGGGACATCTTTAGAACCATATGCGTTAAGTTACTCTGCTAGAGGAACTAATGTGGCTTTCTTGTTTATGTTGTTGAAAGCTGACTTAATTGGCTATAGGGTTCTAAGCCTAAATAGATGCTTAATGAGGGTTGTAAGCTGACTTAATGTTGTTGCTTTCCCATTGCATGAATCGTTAGGCTTTGTCAATTTGCTATTGTCTCTGTTTGCATTTTTCTTTTGGAAAAATTTTGTATTTTTTTTATCTGTTGTTTCTTTTGAAGACAGTATTGTGCTGAGTAATGGGTGATTCACTTTCTAGTTTGCATGAACATTATATATTTTGTACTGCTTTTCCAAGTTTGCAGGAAGGAATCTAGTTTGCAACAGTTTCGTGTTTCAGAGAGACAAGTAAGAATGATACTACCTTACTCTAGCGTATCCTAACTTTGTGTTTGCTGTTGATACTGTTTGCTATGTGTTTCTAAAACCATAATTGTGTAATGGCTGTACATAGAAATGATTTTGATTCTGGTTTATTTTGCTTCCAGATGGAGATAATGATGAGGAATGTGCGACTGCTGGTGGAGTCTATAATGCTGTTCCCTTTTCATATGGAAACACTGGTGATTTCAATGAGCAAAAGGATACTGATGCAGAGTCTAGTTTTCGGCCATCCTTTCCTGTGCCTGAAAGCTTACTTCAAAGCCTAGTAAGTACATACTCATCTTCGTACAATATATCTGTACTTCTTTTGTATAATCTAGATGTAATTGTTTGTTGATACTTATCCAATGTGGCTGCGTGATAGTTGAGTAAGGTGCATGTGGTATTCTAAGGCTTACAATGTCTAAGTTTCAGATGCTCGGAGCGCAGATGCAGTTCTTGTTTCCTTTTGATGTCATGACAAGGGGGCGTGCAGGTGGGATTAGGATGATAGAAATTCGTTACTTTTCAGGAATCTTATTCACTTGAGAGCAAATGGGATGATACATATCTTCCCAGAAGTTCTGTTTCTTGATCTTTGTGCTTATCTAAATATATGTGAGATTCTGTGGTGTTCTATTTTCATTTAATTCTTTGGTATTATTAGTAAGTTTCTAATCACTCTTGGGACTTCGCAACTGTTAAATTCTCATTATTGACTTGGAAACTTTTTTCTTTTTCTGTCTTTTCATCAGCCTTCTACAGAGAAAGTACACCAGATCATGGCAAGGACGGCTATGTTTGTGAGTAGATATGGCGGACAATCAGAGATTGTTTTGAGGGTCAAACAGGGAGACAACCCAACATTTGGCTTCTTGATGCCTGATCATCCACTTCACGCATACTTTAGATTTCTTGTTGATCACCAAGAACTTTTGAGCAGCAACTCTGTTGATGAAGAGAGCAAAGCTGACAGTGCACTTGATCAGGCGGGTCGTGTTAGAGGAGGTGGTGCATTATCTTTGCTTGGTACTGTATATGGTTCTGGAGAAGATGAGGAAGGTGCAACTGCAAATGCTAGCGAAGTTAAAAGAAAGGAATCTGTGGAAGCTGGGGTTGCTATTAATGAAACGTCATCTAATGGACCAGAACAGAAACAATTTTCTTCAAGTGTAAATAGGAAAGATGAGACAGTAACAAAGGATTCAGCTCCTTTAACTAAGGAAAAGGCTTCTCTGATAAAACGAAATCGTTCGATAACAACAATTAAGGCTGGAACTACAACTGGGGTGAAGAAAGAAAGTGATGCCTCTGCTGCTGAGAAATCGCGAGCTTCTTCTTTGCCAACCACGTCAAAGGTTGAATTGCCTGTTGTAGAGCCTCCATCTGATTTAAAGAGAGTGGTTGATAAAATTGTTGAGTTCATCCAGAAAAATGGTAGGCAGTTTGAAGCAGTTCTGGTTGAACAAGATGTTAGGCATGGCAGGTTTCCGTTCCTGTTGCAATCCAATCTATATCATCCTTATTATCTAAAAGTTCTTCAAAAAGCTGAAAAGGTTTGGTTCTCACTTTTTTACAATGTTCTGCATAAAGTTTCTGTTTTTCATGAGATTCTTTTTGGTAAGACATATTGTTGGGCTCTGGCTTGGCAGCAGATAAAAAAGGTTGAATATGATGTGGAATATTATATTGTTCCATATGTTTCCTTTTGTGCCAAAGTCTTGCTTCCTTTATCTATGTAGTTATCCCTTTGATTTTCTATCTATTTTTTCATTTTTATTTAATTGGTTTTATATTGCATATTCATTCACATCAGATGTTGTGATTTACCTCTGATCAAATCATGATAGTGAATTCTTTGGTTTTATCTTCAAAGCTGAGCTACAATAATTTGTCACTCTCTATTCTGCCAATGTTAAGATTCTCGTTTGTGTGCAGTCGAAGTTACCTGGTAAAGGATTCATTTCTGAGAAGCATGATTCATCCAGCCTTGGGGTAGAGAAGAAAGCTGCTTTATCCCGAGAAAGTGATAGTGTGCCTGTTGGATCTGACATACCGTATGATTATGATAGGAAAGAGAAGTTTAAAATGGTAATCAGCAAGTCAAAGAAGGATGGACAAGATCCACCTTCCAAAGCTACCCAGCCACCAATCGGAGTTAGTGTGGATGCAGCAGCAGCAGCTGCTATTCTTCAGGCTGCCACAAGAGGCATTAAGAATCCCAATTTAGAAATTCTATCTAAGACATCTTTAAATGGTAGCAGCCAGGCCCGTAGTAGTGAGGGTGGGCATGCCCCAAGTTTGGGTGGTCTCCTTTCATCTCAGCCTCAGAGTTCTAACCAGAAGCCAGGGCAGAAAGGGGAGCCAAGTGTTTCTGGTCCTGTTGCCAATGCTATTGCAAAGACAGCAGCTATTGCAGCTGCAAGTGAGGCTGATTCCTCTGAGGCGTGTTTGTCTAAAGAAGAAAAGTTGAAAGCTGAGAGATTGAAACGGGCAAAGATGTTTGCAGCCATGATAAAAAGTGGTGCTGCACCACTTAAAACTGAACCATTGCGTGGCTTATCTGCTGAACCACCAGAGTCGGGGGTTTCTGGTTCAGGTGTGGAGGGTGGAAGTCTTTTGGGAAAAGAAAGGGAAGGAAGCTCAGTTCCATTGGATGCTAATACTTCTGATAAGACTGAAAATCATGAAAAGATATATTCTGGCAGTGATCATTATGAACGGCGATCAAAGAGGAAGTATCGTTCGAGATCAAGCAGACATGAAGAAGATAGCAGACGGGAGGAGGAAGAAGAAGAAGAAGAAGAAAAAGAGAAAGGAAGGGATCACAAGCACTCAGGTAAAAAGCGGCATTCTCATCACTCTTCGCACCATAGCAGGGATAAACATAAGCATAGAAGAAGGCATTCATCTTCAAAGGATAGAGATTCTCGACATCGGCATAAGCACCATAGGGGCACTGATGATGAACAAGGTCATAACTCAGACAGCTCTGACAGTGACCATCATCATTCTCGACACAGACGGAAGCAAGATAATTCAGATGCTGAACGTCCGCGGTCAAGATTTGCATACGAGCATAACAATTCCTCTGAGGAAGATGAGCATCGACACTATCGACATCATCACAAGCATGACAGCTCCTCTGAGGATGAGGATCGACGCTCCCGACATCGGCATAAGCACCATAGGTCCTCTGACGATGAGCACCAACATCGAAGGAAGAGATCTCACTCGGGAAGAGAGGGAGAATTGGAGGAAGGAGAGATATGTGCAAAATCAGATCAATCTAAATTGAGTGAGGGCAATTGTGTCAGTCGGGAAACTTCAGCGGATATATCAAAACCAGATGCAGAAGGAAGAAGAGCTCCATCTCTGCCAGCCGAAACCACTGCGGTTTCCGATGATTTAAGAGCCAAAATTCGAGCTATGCTGATGGCAACCTTGTAATTTATAGTTGTCATGTCTGTTTTCCTTACCACAAGCATCTAACAGATCATTTCCCCTGAATTAAATGATGAGTTCCTGATCTCACTTTCCAGTTCTTTAATCAAATTCAAATTACTTGCAATATGATGTCATTAAATTGTTCCTTGGATTGCTCCTTGGACCTTTGGTGAGCATGATATCAGGGTGTGCTCTGAATACTCTTGAAAAAATCCAGAAAACCCGTATTTCTACTTGTGACAGGTAATATTTTTATTATTCAAACTCATAAGATATTCTAATCTCACTTAATCAAGTTAGATAATACAGAATGCTCAATTATAATCTATCCATTGTTATCTTAATTATTTGAACTAAACTACTAGATCGAGTTGGATAGTGCAGGATATTGGATTACAAAATATCCATTACTACCCCTAATTACTTGAACTAAACCAAGCAAACCCAATGCTAATCAACTCTGCTTACAATTCTTCATATAATTGAAGGTTTCAGAACATAAACCCTAGGTTTGTTGGAAAGTTGAATCTAGTGCTTAAGATAACCCCCAAAATTCCCCAATTTCTTGGGGAGAAATCTCAATCAATGGACATGAATTTCAGATGGTGGGAATTAAGCGTAGGCCAACATAGTCAAAAACTTATTTTGACTCTTCCAGGAAATTATTAAAACAAACTCCTTTGTCTCATCATAATTTAAATCAATCAAATCAATATTTCCCAATTATTTGGGAAATGGAATGGACTTTACCAAACACGTTTCTTTTCCATTTTTCATAATGGGAATTGAATTCCACCCTATTTGAGGACTGTAGACTCAATTAAAATAATAGTAGGGAGGAAAATGGGATTTCGCCTGAATTCAAGCACATAGAAAGCTTCAAAATGAAAGGAACTTTGGCTTGAATTTGAGCATGGGAATTCATTATTATTATTGTCAATCTACATATAGCTGTCACGGCAAGACATGAAAGGAGAAAACCCAATCTTTTTCACAATAGCCTAAGAAAAATTTGGTGAGCTGTCTTAGGAAAGTACCATTACAAGGTATAGGCCTAGCTGGGTTCTAAGTGATTGAATTTCAAGGTAATTTGCCAAAATTTTGGGAGATGAAAATTTTCACTTGTTCACACACTGTTTTTACAAGGGACTAATAGCAAATTCATGGCTATTATAGTTTGAATCCATTTTCCCAATCAAAGATTGAAAGTTGAATCCATTTTCCAGTCAATCTGATCAAGAAAAACTATGGGATTTTTTTGTCTTTTCTTCTCTGCCAATGTTCATCCTATTGCTACAAAGTCTGGCATATGAAAATTCACTTGTTCACACTTTCATTTTACAAGGGACTAATTGCAAATTCACGGCTATGATAGTTTGAAACCCATTTTCCCAATCCAAGATTGATAGTTGAATCCAATTTCCCAATCAATCTGATCAAGAAAATTATGGGTTTTTTTGTCTTTCCTTCTCTGCCAATGATCATCCTATTGCCACATATTTGGGAAATGAAATTCACTTGTTCACACTTTCATTTTACAAGGGACTACTTGCAAATTCATGGCTATAATAGTTTGAAATCCATTTTCCCAATCCAAGATTGATAGTTGAATCCTTTTTCCCAATCAAAGATTGATAATTGACTCCATTTTCCCAATCAAAGATTCACTGTTGAATCCAATTTCCCAATCAATCTGATCAAGAAAAATTATGGGTTCTTTTTGTCTTTCCTTCTCTGCCGATGTTTATCCCAAAATTTCAACCCTGGCATTGTCTCCCCCCTTTTTTTTTTATTTTTTTCCTTCACAGTCTGCCACCTTTCTTCTTTAAACTCATAATCCCAATCAAAGCTTTCCACGTTTTGGGTTGGCGGAAAGATCATTGCCAGGTTGAAAGAACAATAGTTTCAGTCAAAGTTTTTGATTATACCTCATTTCCCCATCATCAAATTTGAAAATGTTGACTGAATTAAATCAAATAGAAAATAAAAAAAGAAGAAGAAGAACCTGCTAAATCTTGATTGATTTCATATGAAAACAACATATAGTATATGATGTGATGAACTAGTCAAAGTCATACAAGATACCCAGAATTTCTTTTCTTTTTTTAATAATGTTAGAATAATTTTTGAAGTAGTTGTTCTATCACATTTATCATGAACAGCTTCATCTGTTCATAGCAGAAATAATGAAAGGGATATGGCTTGAAAGTACCCCAAAATGAGATAAGCATTTTACCTAACTTGTACCTCAACTTTTTAGTCCCAATTAGGCAGCAACCCTGTTGCCCATATAGTGTGGAAAATCATATGGAAAACTAGAAAAGGAAAAAAAAGGACAAAAAATGAAGAAAATTAGACCCAATCGAACATTTTGATTGAATTTCTAAAAACTCAATTAAACAGTTAAAGTTTTCAATATATTCCCCATACTGTAGATGAATTCGTCGTAATGCAATCGAACATTTTGTTTGAATTTCTAAAAACACAATTCAATAGTTGAAAATTTTCGATATATTTCTTGTACTACAATCAATGAATTTAAAATGTTGAATAAGAAATTGTTAAAGGATAATTATATTATATAAAGTTATATACCTAGCTATAATAATAAAAAAATTAAAAATTGAGAAGTGGTGATCGCCATCACGTGTTACCTCCTTGACACCGTCCCTAATTGTCGATGATTTGATCATCAACGAATTTGTCAAAGATGACGTCTTTCGTTAACAAGAATTATCGTTGATATTTAGTTAAATCAAAGGTATTTAAATCCTCAAATTTGCTTTGATTTATGTAGCAAGAATTGTGAACATTTCTTTTACTTAGGGAACCAAAAGAAGGGAAAAAAAAGGCAAAAGAAATCATCATTACCTCACTAATCTTTCCATGAGCCATGCATGCCAAGAGAGAAGCAAAAGAAAAAAAAAAACTTTGGCTTTGCAAACGTCAGTATAAGTTGGACTTTCTGGCCATGATTTCTCTTTATAATTATTTTCAACTCATAATTATTGATTACATCAAAAATTAAATAAACTTTCGTGTGGTATTGGCCCATGACTTCATTTTTTCAAACCTATTTTTTGGCATTTTCGTGTTTTTTTATACAAACCCAAAAATCTTATCCTCTCTATTTATTTATAAAGTATAATAACAACTCTCTAATCCTCAAATTAGCTTCATTTTCGTGTTTTTTTTTTTGGTATTGGACACTCTTCTTTCTAGTTAAATTAATGATATATATATATATATATAATTGACTTAAGCGTTTGAATTAATCGATTTAATCGTATTTATCTCTGAATTAATCAAATAATTCTAATCAAATTTATTCGACTTTTAATCAAAAATTACTCGCTTGTAGTACTTAATATTGTCCAAAAAGATATAGACCTTTTTTGAGATTATGTCAAATTAGATTACTTTACTTTTATACTTCTTTATAATTATAAGGGCACAAGACTTAGCTATATGAGTAAATTATGGTCAAAATAGGGTGCCTTTGATTATGGAAAGGTTAAAATCCCAATTAGCTACAAATTTTTTTATTGGGTTTTAGGGTTTCTTTTTTTTCAAGTTGGGAGACTAGGTTTTTTGTATAATTTTTAGCTGTAAAGTAATTAATAACTATGGCTTTGAATTAAACTTAATTAGCCACGTAATCCCTAATTATAACCAAATTAGGGTGAACCCCAAGTTTTCTTTTCCATGTTTTGACTTTAGTATTGATTGGCTGTAGCCATGCCCCAAGTCTATAGCCTTTAATTATTATTATTATTATTTATTTTGCCTTGCTATAATCAACAATACCATTCTTTCAATGACCTTTTGAGCAAGGCAGGCTTAATTAACTCTAAGCAAAGATGCATTGAGTGAGACAAAAGAAAATTAATCTCATAAATTGCAATCTATTTCATTCTTAATTCGATTGTTGGTTCATTCAAGTCCGTAATGTCTATGCGACTTAATTATCCATTTTAAATTTAAACACGTTTTGTTCGTGAATTCGGTTTGATAATTTTGAAAGAAAATTTATATTCATGAGCTTTGAAAATGAATTTAAGGTTGGTATATTTTGATAGAACCGTCTTCTATTTCTTGTTGGTTTAAAAACTATTGTATAGAGGGCGGTTTAGTCGCACTACAAAAAAATTGAGTTTTAATCACATTTCTTTAGATAACATATTTTTTTGTATAGTAAAATTTTTAAAAGTGCAATTATTTATATTTTTAATTTTACTTTTTTTACATTTAGTAGCAATATAAAAAAGTACAATCTTTACTAGTGTATGTAATTTTTATTGTTATATTTTATTCATAATACATATAAAAATTTATATAGTAAAGTTAGATTTACAAAAATGTTCAAAAAAACGTAAAAAATGAGTTATTAAAAATATTTTTAATAACAAATTTTAAAAATGTTTTATTTTAAGTCAAATTTGTTGTGATGTCATATTGATAGATTTTTTCGACTTTACCCTAATAAATCTAAAAAAAAAAAAGGTCTATCCATGCATTTGAAACCCATTAAAGCTAAAAAGTCTATTTTGATGACATATTTGAAACCACAAATTTAACTTAAAATATTTTAAAAGCCATTAAATGAGCATTTAAAAAAAAACGTATTCATTTTAAACTCTTTTTCGACTTTATTTTCTTGTCAATAAAGAAATAAATAAATAAATAAATACTTTCAACCCTGTAGTCAAAACTCGTCTATACCTTTTCGATGCAATTGAATTTTCTTCTTTCTTTTTTTTGTGGTTTTAGTTTAGGGAACTAAGTGTTTTGATCATCATAAATAGTAAAATTCCAAGGTAGTCGGGAATTTGGGGGTATTTCAACTTTGGAAGTCCAAGTTCAGCTCACGTGTTCCTATTAAGGCAAATTGACGGGGGGAAAAGTTTCTCAATTTGTCACATACTTTTACGTGACATTTCAACATTTTGGACTAAAAGCAAGTCTAAAAAGACACTTATCAAATAATGTGAGCACTAGAACTTTCGATCCATTTCTACCACAACTCAATCATCGAAAACTAATAATACGAGTAAGGAAATTGTACATTTTTGTCTTAATTCGGAATAATTAATTTATCTCAATTTTTTTTATATAATAAAAGAATAATGTATCCGAACATTTGATTCATTAAACGATACATGATCTCTTGTGTAGAAAGCAAAATTCGAATTCCCTTCTTCTAATTAAAAAAAAAATCTTCACATAGAAAATGTTCATGTAGAAGATCGGTTTCTAACATAAAGCACAAATTAAATACCGTGAATGGAAAGACTTTTCGATCAATTTTTATGACAAACTCAATCATCGAAAACCAATACTATGAGTAAGAAATTTGTGAATTCTTTTTTTTATACGGTAAAAGAACAATACATTTGAGTATTTGATTCATTAATTGGTACATGATCCTTACTTAAAGAGTAAAATTCAAATCTCATTTCTCTCAATTAAAAAAAAATGTTCACGTAGGAGATCAAAACTTTCGATCAATTTTTATGACAAATTCAATCATCGAAAACTAATAATATGAGTAAGAAAATTGTGCATTCTGTCTTAACCCGAAATAATCAATTTATCTCGAATTCTTTTTTTTTTATTACTTGAAAAAAGAATATTGTTCACGTAAAAAGGATGAGACAGACGTTCTTAATTTCTAATATAAAACACAGATTAAATAATATGAACAGAAGGACTTTCAATTATTTTTATGACAATATCAAAAACTAATAATACAAGTAAGAAAACTGTATGGTTTCGTCTTAACCCAAAATAACGAATTTATGCTAAATTCTTTTTAATGTTCACGTGGAAGATCAGACGTGATTAATTTCTAAACATAATAAAACACCAAAAAAAATAAATTAAATTAAATTCATTGCTTTAATTCTGTGGGCCTAACTTGTGAAAAAATGTTAGTTTCGTGTAAGACTAGAATTTGTATTCATGGGAAATTTGTTAACCTTTCATTTTCGATATAAAAAAAAATAATTAATTACCCAATCAATAAAAATACTGTCTAATTTTATAATTAAAGCATAGATTAGGGTTGGTTTATGATTTCTGGTTTTAATTCATCCATCGAAAGTCATTAAAATCATTAATTTCTTTTTCGTGTATATGCGAAAAAAAGTTCCTAAATTTGAATTTTTAAAGAAAATTATTAAAAAATTTACCATTTTTTATGTACATAAAGATTGGGATAATTTTTATCAATATTATTAATATTTTAATAATAAAAATAATTTACTCTAAAAATTAAAAATAATCAGTTTATTTTCACAAAGAAGAAAAAGGGGAAGGAGAAGAAGAAGAAATTGGCCATATTGGAAACAAACGCTCGCACGATCTAAAACGTGGACTGGTCAAACAAGATGTGGGGACCACATTCCTACTAAGAATCCTGTCCGTCCATATCGTTGACTGTGTCGCTGTTACCCTCACGTGGAATCATAATGCGGCCAATCAGGACGGTGCATTTTTGGAACCAGTCAAAGGGCAAACCACTCTTTTTTTTTTATTTCCCTTTTTTTTACAAGGTTAAAAACTTTCTAATTTAGGAGAACTTTACAAGTATCTAATTTCTATTAATACATATTTATTATTTATATATACACTTGATATAATTTATCTTTTTAATTTTTATTATTATATATGCATATTTATTTTTTTCGTTTAATCTAACATAAAGAGAGTCTTTCGATACAAAAAAGTTTATTGGTTAATGTAAAAGTACATTTCTTTTAAAATAAAAAGTTATATGATTTTGATTTTCAAATATATATATATATGATTGCTCGTGAAGGATATTATTATAATTCACTCAAATTTCAAAAAAAAATTCATATATTTCATATTAAAAAACTTGAACGATAAAACATTTTAGATTATGAAGTGTTTATTTATATCAATATTTTTTTCTTAAATAAAGAAAGGAAAAAATCCGAACATAACCTAATTATATATAAATTTATAAATTTAACTTTTTTCTATTACAAAAAAATATCATTCATTAATTATTAAATCAAAAACTCAAACCTAATATGAACCTAATTCGTAAATCTAATCTTGAAAATAGTCATGTGGGCACATATTCCATGATTCTTAAACTAGGGTAAAAGGACCTCTCCCTAGGGCCTTTTGTGCAAGTCTTTGCCCAAATCTCTCTCTCTCTTAACTTCTTCAAGACTCTATTTCTATTTCTATTTCTATTTCACAACTTTGTTGAAGACTCTTCTCCTAATGTCTCTCTCACAACTAAGAGAGCCATCATCAACTTGAGCCATGTGTATCCCTTGACGCACCATCTTACGTACCTCACTTTCTCTCTCTCTCTCTCTCTTTGAAAATAGTTCTTTACACCTCAGGGGGGGAGGGGGGAGAGAGAGAGAGAGATAGATCACTCCTTTCACATTTTGGTCTCAGTCCAAACCCCTTTTTAAATGCCGAGTCCATTGCACCCCTACCCTTTTACAAAAAAGACTTGAAAGAAACCCTCTCTATACTAGCTCTTTATCCCTTCTCCACCACTTCTTCTCTCCCCATTTCTGTATGGACGAAGGAGGAACGGGAGCAAGACGACTCTCCTTTGATCATACTGTTGATGCTGCAATTAGTGTCTTCAACCCCAAGCCATCCCTTTTCGGTGTCGGTCCTTTCAGAAGTTCTTGTAAACCTGATCCTGCAGCCAGGAAACAGGCAGCTTTCGATATGGAACAAGATGATCAACATGTTGAATCGTCTGATGGGATGAAACGAGTAGTCAACGAGATGGACTTTTTCGGCTCCGGTGGTAGATCTTCTTCGAAAGAAGAACCAAAGGCTGATGTGAAGATGGAGAGTGAACGTCAGGGATTGGTGCAGGAGAATGATGAACCAGCAGCAGCTGATGTAAATGTAAGGGGAATTTGTCATACCAAACTCATTTTTTTCATTAGCCTGCCTGTTGGGTATTTACTTAAAGCTTTTCTTTGCCTATTTTTAGACTGGTTTGAATCTCTTGACAACTAATATTGTAAGTGAGAAATCAGTTCCTGGTGACAGAACATCGCAGAATCTCAAAGATAAAGAAAGAGTAAATCAGGTAGGAGACTTGACAACATATATATAGCCGGACTTGTGAAGTTTTCGGATGCTAAACTTTGTAAAACTTTTCATGGTGCAGTTAGCAGATGTCCGAGCTGAATTGGAACGAATAAACGAAGAGAATCAACGTTTGAAAGTTACTCTTAATCAGGTGAACAGCAACTATTATGCTTTACAGATGCATCTTGTTTCACTGATGCAACGACAACAAAATCGAAGAGATGAAAGTTCAGAAGCTTCTGAGGTAAAACTGCAGCAGAATTACACCATAAACAACCTGAGTTCTATCTAGTTTTGATAGTTCTTACACTCACTAGTAACTGATAGATTGTATGTGGTTCTTTAATCTGCGTAGATGAATAGAACCACAGAAGAGAAAAGGCATGGAGAAGTTATTGTTGCAAGACAATTTATAGATCTGGGTCAATCTGCAAAGGTTGAAAAAGATGAGCTTTCAGAATCTTCTTCAGATGGTAGAGTCCAGGAGTTTTCAGGATCGCCAGGGAACACCATTGTTGAGTCTATGGAGAGAAGGAAAACGAACAGTAGTAGAAATTGTGAAACAGTCCCAATTGATCCCATCAGCAGGAAAGATTTAATGGACCCTGGACGGAATCAGAGAGAAGAAACCCCCGAAGGCCGACCTCATCCAGGATGGTTACAAAACAAAGTTCCCAAGTTCAATACCTCAAGGGATGTTGAACTAGCACAAGAGACCATGGCCATGATTAGAAAAGCTCGTGTCTCAGTTCGAGCTCGATCTGAAGCTTCAATGGTAAGTTTTTAGATTAGAAAAGAGAATCCTGTTTGATAATTACTTCTAACGAGTAACATACTAAAAGAAAGAAAGAAAAAGAAAAAACAAACTGCTTGAACTGCCCCACGTGCAAGAAAACATGCCTGTGAGCACACAATTTTAGGTTGGCACACCGCCTACTTTTGTTGAAGTAAGATATTAAGAAAGTCAGTCGGAAAAGTTGTAAACTTATACCATTTCAAGATCTTTACTTTACCTTTTCTTTTACTACTTCTCTTCGGTTGCAGAAAGTTACTTAATTTAGGCTTCTGATAATAACGGACTCTATGTGCATAGCCTTGTCATAAAGTATAGCCTTTTAGTTCTTTTCTATGGCAAAAAAGTCACCAAAATCAGGTTTCTAGGGATCATCAATTCTAGTATTCAATTATAGGAGGCTGCTTGTTTATCGGAATCAGTCTGATTCAAAGCTGTGTGTGGGTGCAGATTTCTGATGGATGTCAATGGAGAAAATATGGGCAGAAGATGGCAAAAGGAAACCCTTGCCCTCGAGCTTACTACCGTTGCACCATGGCAACAGGTTGTCCAGTTCGCAAACAAGTACATAACTACAAATCCTCTTTCTTCATATTTTTTGTTTTTTTCGACGATCTTGAGGTTTCTGGTGACTAAAGGAACCTTGTTTTTAATCGAATTCAACAGGTGCAAAGGTGTGCAGATGATCGAACCATCCTTAATACAACTTATGAAGGCAACCATAACCATCCACTCCCTCCAGCTGCCATGGCAATGGCATCAACAACATCAGCAGCAGCATCGATGCTACTTTCCGGATCAATGCCCAGCGCAGATGGGATGATGAACTCATCGACTATCCTTCCCAAAGGCATAATGCTTCCTTGCTCACCGAATTCGGTCACCCTTTCAGCTTCAGCTCCATTTCCTACTGTTACATTGGACCTGACTTACAACCCTAATCAAAGACCAACGAGCCAGCTTCTTGCCCCTTCCCCAAACATTCCTCACCTGCTTGGCCACCCCATTTACAACCAATCAAAACTTTTGGGTCTTTTCAGCTCTCAAGGAATCGAACATCATCCCCATTTAGCTCAAAATCAGATGCAGCCACCACATCCCATGGCTGATACAGTAAATGCCGCCACCGCTGCCATCACTGCCGATCCCAACTTCACTGCAGCTCTAGTTGCAGCCATTACTTCCATCATCGGCAATCCTCATCGAGACAACAGTGGTAATAACAATAGCCCAACTTCAAGAAACACAGGAGACAACAATACTTAAGAAAAAAAGAAAAGAAGAACGTAAGTTTGTAACCTTTTTTTTTACCTTCTCTTTTAGGAAAGTGGTAGAAGGTTTTATGTTTCTGCATGTATCTCGTTTCATGCAAAGGCCGACAAGAATTTTTTTTTTTGCATTAAATATATGTGATTTAATATTTGAATTACTAATATTAATCATTAGTCAGCTACAAAAATATGAATTAGCAATATATTTTTTTAAAGTCAAGTTTTCATTTCATTGAAGGTATGATTATGTAAATATCGGTTGAAGTCTAAAATCGTGTTCCAACATAGTAAAGACTCGTGTCGATAAATTAGTAATTTTTTTTTAAATTGGAAGAAAGAGAATTGAACTTTACTTTTAAGCAAAGATATCATTTATTAATCAATAAATCAAATGCTCGAGTACAATTAATAATATTTTAATAAGATTACTTGTTACATATGAAATTTTATAATAATATCTTCTTTTCTTTTCCTATTTAGTTTCTTTTGTTCTCTCTTTTTTTCTTCGTGTTATGTAGGATTTGAGTATATATTCAAATGCCTTAGTTTTGTGGGTAAGATTAAATTAAGAAAAAAGTTGCGTAATGACTCAAATTATATTTAATAAATTAATATATAGATATCTTAATTAATATGGTTAAAACCCATTATTCTCGATTAATAGCATGCACAAGTTTTGACATCGAATTTAGCAAATCATATTTATGTCTAAATTTTATACACACACACACACATGTACATATGTGATATAGAGGTTTTTGTTCATAATTAAAACTTATTACGGTACCCACACCTAACATCCTAAATTTTGAAATGGAGCAGTACTTTCTTCCTAAGTGATTTGAAATTCGAGCATTAGAGTTCAAGCTAGATAATTAAATTAATTTCATTACCATAATGCATACCTAGACTACAAAAAATCACACGTTATTCGGTAGAAAGTTCGTCGAAAATTCTCTCTTTTTAATGAATTTTCAATGAAAAAAATTCATTGAAAACCTTCAATAAATAATGTATTTTATCGAAAATCAAAAATTTTTGTCAATAATTGTGATGTGATCGATGTTGTTATCAAAGTTGATTGATGAATTATAGCTTGTTCTTGAATATTGTTTGAAACCTAAGCCATCAATCCTTGTTGAGTGAGAATGTTTTGAGTTATATTATGCAAAAAAAAAATTGTTGAAAAATCTGAGAAAAGTAAATGCAAGGTATACAATCAACCTCCCACACCTGAGACTATCAAAAGAATTTGCATGCCCTAAGGAAGAGGTACATGTACAGTCATGATAATAAGTAGTAGAGGGGGACCAAGAAATTGAGGTTTCAAGTCACACTCTTCAGCAGGTTAGGGCTTGAGAGAGAAGCTAGATGTACTGATGTAAATTTCTTACCTCCTAGCTAGGTTAGAGTTTGGGTAGATATTTCTGATTTGAAATGTAATTCTTTCTTTCAAATACAGTCAAACTTTTAACGGTAAAATATCTTATTAAAAAAAATAATTTAGATTTGACCTAATCGGATTTTTTTTTCACAAAGATACATGTCTAAACTTGTAACCCTTATAGTTAGGGTTAAAATGATAATTTTTTGCAAATGTTAAGGGTCAATACTAAATGTTGAAAACTTTAGACTAATAGTACATAACCAAATTCATAAGCTTTGATATCATAAAAAAAAACGTTCATAACTCTATGTATGAAATCAATTTGAATTGCTTTAATTCAATTAGTTTGATTCTCATGGCAAGTACTAGAGCTTTTTCCACACCAAAGACAAATTATCACCTAATTTGAGTTTGGTTGAATCAATTTATTTCTAGGATTAAGACTTAAATATAGACTTAATTAAACTTATGGAAAAATCAAAACCCAAAAGACGTGTACAATAATTGATTAGAGTTATATGGTCCTAAGATCACATTTAATAAGAATAACTCCATATATTGCAAATACAATCAAATTAGATATATGTACAATGTTAACTATGGAATTCAAAAGGGAAATTGGTCTTTTAATTTCAACATGACTACTCTCATAAAATATACATTTACTTTAAAGTAAAAAAAAAACAAAATATTAGTAAATATGTTGTCAAAACTTAAATATAATAATTGGGTTTTTTCTTAACAATTTAAAATTTTCAAAAAATTGATATCGGAACTTTCAAGTTTGAATCTTAAAAAACGTGCTTTTTCATTTTTAATATTTCTTTAAGAGTCTGTTATCAATTAGACTACACCCTTTTTTCTATACTTCTTTAATTCTTCTTTATACCCTTTTTTTCTACACTCGAATTCATGTGTAAACTCATTAATCATTCATATGGCTACACGTAACGTATTAAGTACTATATATGCATTGTTTCTTGATTGGCAAAAGCAAAAAAAACATTAAAAGATTAGCCTTATACAATAAGTTTTTTTTTTTCTATTCCAATTGACTTTACTAGCTAGAAATTGAATGCATTGGGAGCTCACAATTTAGCATTTAAAGATTTTCTCTTTCTCAATTTGACTTTACCTAAGCTAATTGCATTGGACTCATAATTAAAATTTAACAACATTAGGCAAATGGATTGTGCAGCTTTGGCAAACTGGGCTCAGTCTCAGGTTGATGGCAATGGCCGGCCTATTCCCATGTTAGGCTCTCTCTGGAATCTAGCCCAGCCTAATTAATTAAGCTTTTGCATTTAAGTCAAACAAGCCAAATTTTCATATATATATATATATTATAATTAAAAAAAATTCAAACTTTACTTTTAATAAAAAAATTCATATACCAACTAATGAATCAAATGCTCTTGGTGCATATATATATATATATATATATATATATATATATATATAGAGGATTAAGGCAAAGTACTATTGGTGGGTGGGATGAAAATCTACCAATTTAGATAATTTCAATGTTACTTCAACTATATACCATATATGACCAATTATTAAACTATATAGATCTTTTTCTTTCTTGTTTCTTTGTTAATTTTAGTTTTATGAATAATACCCAGAGTTGAAATAGTGTTTATTTTTCCGATCGTGCAATAAATATTTTCTCCTTTATGTTCCAAAATAATAAATCTTCTTTTCAAGGAAATTAAAAGATTTTAAGGAACTATACTAATAGCATTCCTTTTTTTTCTTCTTTTATTTTATTTTATTAATTTGAGTTTTATGAATAATACCCAGAGTCGAAATAGAATTTATTTTTCCGGCCCTGTAATAAATATTTTCTCCTTTATTATGCAAAATAATAAATCTTCTCCTCGAAAAAAATTCAAAGATTTTACGAAACTATACTAAAAGCACACCTTTTTTCTTGTTTTTTGTTTGTTAATTTGAGTTTTATGAATAATACTTAGAGTGGGAATAGTGTTTATTTTCCAACCCATAATAAGTATTTTTCCTTTTATTATCCAAAATAATAAATTTTTTCTTTAAAAATTTTCAAGGATTTTGGGGGATCTATACTAAAGGCATACTCTTTTTCTTTTTCTTTTTCCTTTTTCTTATACTTAATTAGTAATAAGTTATTAAAGTAAAAGGTATTGAAATAAGGGTAGGAGAGGTCAATAGGCATAAAAATATTGAAATCAAACCTTGAATCTTGACT
This sequence comes from Theobroma cacao, assembly GCF_000208745.1. Taxonomy (NCBI): domain Eukaryota; kingdom Viridiplantae; phylum Streptophyta; class Magnoliopsida; order Malvales; family Malvaceae; genus Theobroma; species Theobroma cacao. The sequence goes on from NC_030856.1 coordinate 1,710,999, forward strand.
CCATCATTATATATATATATATGGGATATTTTAAGAGTTAGATTGTTTATGTTGGAAGTTATTTTTCACTTTATTTTTTAAATTATAAAATTTTTTAAGGTTATTAATTATTATGATGAAATATATAATTATTGTTAAATATTATTATTTATATATTTATTGCCAATAAAAGAATTTTTTACCTTTATTTACTTTTTTTAAATTACATATTTATATTCAATTTATTTTCTTAATGTATTTGTTCATTAATTTAATCTTTTGCTTTAAGGCTTGCAGAGCTGGGCTTCAAAGTGAATTCATTATTTTTGGGTTTTTGCTATGATCGGGTCGAAATTAATTCATTTAATAATTTCAATGTGGAAAATCAAAATTGACGTAATTAAAAGTATAACATAAAATTTAATAAAATTAAAATATAATGATAAAATTTCACGTAACTAATAAGTATAGGTTGATTAATTTGATTAAAATTTAAGATTTTGATTTTATTATTTTCACAAATCGAACTTAATCATGGAAAATAACGTGAAAATAAAGTCCAATCTCGAGTTTGGAATTATGAGTACTATTGTCAAACTTCGATATCATCATCCTAGACTAAATTGATTCAATCCTATTCTTTTCTTAGTAAATAAGAGAAAAAGAAAAGATTTCCCGGGAATCATGTACACGTGTACGATCCATATTTTCCAAGGCTCCCGCGAAATTGACTAAAGAAGTTTGAAATATCCTCTCTGTTTGTCCGAAGCAGTTTTGCTTCTACTCTGCTCATCTGTTCATCAGTGACTTCCCCCACGTTTGTTTTAATCTTAATTACGTGATTAATTTTCTCTAATCTTGTTATTTTATCAACCCTTTTGATTCACTTGATTGATCTTTGTTTTTATCAGAAATTCTTCCCTTGTTTCCTTAATTTTAGTGATAGATCATACATCAAAATGGGGACAACATCCATTACTGCTAGCTTCACTCTCTTTCTTTGTTTCCTTTTGTTTCCTATTGTGTTTCCCAATCCCAGTGATGGGTTGGTGAGAATTGGACTCAAGAGGAGAAAGATTGATGCAAACAGCAACATGGCTGCTCTGCTTGATCCCAGGGAAAGAAAATCCTCCAATGCTTTTACTAGGAAGTGGTATCTTGGTGGGAAATTCGGGGAAGGAAGAACCAATGATCATATTGTAGTGCTGAAGAACTATGTTAATGCTCAATATTTTGCTGAGATTGGTATTGGTATACCCCCACAGAATTTCTTTGTGATTTTTTACACTGGTAGTTCGAATTTGTGGGTGCCATCATCCAAGTGTTTTTTCTCAGTAAGTTTCTATTTGCTTCAATATGCTGTTGAATTGTGTTTGGAAGTGGGATTTCTATAAATTTGGAAATGTCTCTTATGGATTGTTGGTATCTGGCTTGCAGCTAGCATGCTATCTCCATCCAAAGTATGAATCAAGCTATTAAAGCACCTACAAGAAGAATGGTTTGTTTTTGCTTCTTGTTCATGAAACTTTGGTCTTATTGATTAAGATTCTTGTAGATCTTGTATCTGATATCCATGTTCCCATTTGTAACAATGACTGTTAAGCATATTTTGATTCATCCATGTGCAGGTAAACCGGCATACATCTAATTTGATACTGGAGCTATTTCTGGCTTCTTTAGTGAAGACCTTGTACAATTTGGGGACATTCTAATCAACAATCAGGTAGCTCTTGGGTCTTAATTATATGTATAAGTTAGTGGTCTGTGCTGATAACATCAGATTTCCTGTATCTTTTTCTAGGAATTTATCGAGTCAACCAGGGACACCAGTGTCGAATTTTTGGTATCCAAGTTTGATGGCATACTTGGACTTGGTTTCCAAGAAATTTCAGTTGGAAATGCTACTCCTGTTTGGTATGGCATAGCGTCTTTGCTGCGGCTATCAGCTGTTTGTGGTTTTGGTTTTGGCTTTATTAGTGTAAGGATGTTGATATTGTAACCTTAGAGTAGCTTTCAATGCATGCTTCAGGTATAATATGCTTGATAAAGGTCTTGTTAAGGAGCCGGTTTTCTCATTTTGGTTCAATCGCAATGCTGATGAAGAACAAGGGGGTGAGATTGTTTTTGGCGGGGTGAATCACAATCATTACAAGGGCAAGCACACATATGTTCCTGTGACACAGAAGGGATACTGGCAGGCTACAGTTCTAAAGATTTCCTTCTAGTACATAAGTTTGGTTAACACCTAATCTTCTTAATATCAGCTATTGATTCTTTTGTCTGCAGTTTGACATGGATGATGTCCTTATCGATGGGAAAACTACTGGTAGGAAAATCATTATGCATGCCACTCTTCCAAGGGACATGGATTCATTGGTTTCCTTTCTAACTTTGGTATGCCTGTTTCAGGATTTTGTGCCCCTAGCTGTGGTGCCATAGCTGATTCAGGAACATCTTTGTTGGCTGGTCCTTCGGTGTGTCTAAATTTATGTACTACTATTCATCTAGCCATCTTGCATTGAACCATGTTTTATGTACTATTGGTATTCTGTTCCGCAGGCTATCATCACAGAAATAAATCATGCTATTGGAGCCTCAGGGATTGTAAGTCAAGAATGCAAAGCTTTAGTTTTACAATATGGAGAAACCATAATTGATATACTTCTAGCAGAGGTATTTGATCAGTTTTTAAAATCCTTTATATCCCTGACAGTTTCTTTGCTAACTCTTAGTCTGTTAATTATTACTTCTACATATTGACAGGACCAACCACAAAAAATCTGCTCACAAATAGGTTTGTGTGCACTTGATGGAACTCGAGGTGCAAGGTAAGAATAAAGTCTTTCCTTCCCTTGGCTTTTTCCCTGTCTGTTTCCCTATCTTAAGGAAGATAAATGCAATGCCTGCGTCTGAATGGGACTATTCCTTTGCTTTCATGCAATGTACTCATGTTCAGTATGAGCATTGAGAGTGTTGTGGATAAGAATGCTCAGAAATCATCGGGTGGTGTGCACAATTCCATGTGCTCTGCTTGTGAAATGACCATTTCTTGGATACAAAACCAGCTTAAGCAGAACCAGACGCTGGATCATGTACTTAACTACATCAATGAGGTAAATGAATTGAAACCTCTCTTCTTTTACATGTTAGTAGTAATATTTCTGCAAGTTCAACTATGTTCTGCCTACATTTTTTTGCAAATTGGTAACTGCAGCTCTGTGATCGACTGCCTAGTCCAATGGGAGCATCAGCTGTTGATTGCAATGCTCTATCTTCTATGCCTAATCTCTCCTTTGTGATTGGTGGAAGGATTTTTGACCTCAACCCCGAGCAGGTAATATACATTTTTTATGGTTTTGGGGTGAAAGCCTTTTTCTGCTTTTCTTTGGTCTGATTCTGGTTGTAAAACACCATCCTGGAGGGTTTTAGAATGACTTTGGACATTGCTAAATTTTTAAGTCGGATAACTAATCTAAAATCAATTGACAATAAACGGAGAGATCTCTACTTAAATGACATGAAATGTTTTTTATCACTACTTAAATAGTTTCCTTAGGTGTAAGATAATGGACTTATCATGTGAACTGAATCACAAAAGAACTGTCAAGGTAATATTTTGATATTATGTTAAATTTTTAATACGAATATCTAATTTAAAATCAATTGATAATAAATTAAAATACTTTTATTATATCTAAGTGATATATAGTTTCTTTTGTCACTACATCCATAAAAATCTTCTAAAACTACTTCTGGCAGAAATGTTATAAATGTCCTGACAGATATTTATAACATGGTTGGTAACTCTAATTTCATTCAAGTCAACATTTGCCAGAAATCCAGAAGGAAATATCCATGGATAGTGTAGCTGATGGCATACATCAAGCACATTTCAGAAAAACCATGATGGAGACATACAGTAAATGGGGGGGCTATGTCTGTTGTTTTAGGCTGCAATCAAACCAAAGCTATTCTTTATATTACTTTTCCATCAATTGCTGCATTATTTCATCATTAACTCCCAATTCCAACCATGAATAACATCATTGTTTCTTCTGTTTTTCCTGATGGGGTCAGTACATTCTCAAAGTTGGTGAAGGAAATACAGCTAGATGTATTAGTGGATTCACAGCTCTGGACTTGCCACTTCCTCATGAACCTCTCTGGTATTCTTATTTTGACATGTATTCCCCATTATAATTGCCTTTGTTAATTTATCTTACTGCTAAGATTTGTTGAATCACAGGATCTTGGGAGATGTCTTCATGGGCCAGTACCATACAGTCTTTGACTATGGGAACATGAAAGTTGGATTTGCTGCAGCTGCATGATTGAAACTTTTCTTTGCTTAAACATCACATTTATCACATGTTGCCTCCAGAAAAGTATGCGTTAACATTATTATAGAAATTGTTCACATTGTAAGTTAAATCAGTGAAATTTTATTAAATTATGATGTACTTATAATTATGATTACGATATTATACAAAATTTCTCTTCATATAACATGATATCAAAATTATCTTATCTAATTTTTATTTTTATTCAAAACCCTATTTTTGTATTATCTAAACAGTACTTAGTTTTTAATAAAGTCGGACTAATTTAACCTAGTAGTGCAAGTTATGTAATATTGTCTGGTTTTCTCCAAGAGTAAATTTGAATGGTGCAACTATTTTGACTTTTAATGAGAAAATGATTCTAAGGTTTGAGTAGGTGACATATTGACATTATAATTTTATTTTACTTGAAAATGGAATATACTATTATCGAGGTGAGATATTTTTATTCGTGTGAAATAAATAATATTAACAAACTCGATATTAGTTATTTACGTGAAAAAATATCTAATAATTTTTTGGTCGGATATAATGTGGGAATAAAATAATTTACGATGTTTAATTTTTTTCATTTTTCACAAAATGCTAAAAAAATTTTTAAAAATTATCTTGAATTTGGCACATTTATTCTGTGTGGGGGCCCATATGCCCATCAGCAATTAATTAAAGGTCCTCTTTGTTGTTATCCAGTGTTACCCGATCTATCATCTTAAACTACCTCCCAAACTTTCGCACCTCCACCTAAACCTCTCATCATCAAGTCCACGGTTCCTTTCCTTTCCCTTTCCGATAATCCTGATACACTCAACCGCACCGGATCATCTCTAGATTTTCTTACTTAATAAGAAAAAGAGAAACCGAATTTAAAAATAGTATCATCAATTAAACGGGTCCACGTGTACGGCTATGATTCTCCAAGAAGCCCGCTAATTCAACACTCGCTCTCTTTAAAATGTCCTCCTTTATCTGCGGTCTTCGTCGTCCTTCATTTCTTCTGCTCAGCTTTTCTTGTCGAAATCATCACTAAAACGTAAGGAGCTTTTTTTTTTTAATTATTTTTAAAATTTTTTTATCTGAATTAGTTAGGTAATTTTACTTTAATTTTCTCTCATCTTTTAGCTTATTATGCTTTTGATTACTCCTTTCTGCTAGTTGTCGGTTTTTTTTTTGTTTATAGTAATTTTGTTGTGGTCTTCAGTTTTTAGTTAAGTGAAGATTAACTGTTTGAGTTTGATTAAGAGTGTTTTGGAACTTGGATTTGTTTGATTTATAATTGAGTTGATTAGGCGATTTTCGAAGTTGTGATTATCTTTTTTAAGTTTCTAATAATTGTTTTTTGTTTGGTTGAGTGAGGTGTTGTGGGATTTTTAGTGTTTTGGGATCCGTGAAAAGTGAAATTTCCTGGAAATTTGAATTTTAAGTGAAGGTTAACTGTTTGACTATGATTAAAGTGCTTTGGAACTTCGATTGATTACTTTAGTTGAGTTGACCATACGATTTTTGAAGTTGTGATTATCTCTTTTAAGTTTCTAGTAATTGTTTTCAGTGTTTTCTGTTTGGTTGAGTGAGATATTGTGGGATTTTTAGTGTTTTGGGATCTTTGAAAAGTAAAATTTCCTGGAAATTTGAATTTTAAGTGAAGGTTAACTGTTTAACTTTGATTAAGAGTGCTTTGGAACTTCGATTTGATTAATTTAGTTGAGTTGACCATTCGATTTTTGAAGTTGTGATTATTACTTTTAAGTTCCTAGTAATTGTTTCTAGTGTTTTCTGTTCGGTTGAGTGAGATGTTGTGCGACTTTTAGTGTTTTGGGATCTGAGAAAGGTGAAATTTCCGGGAGATTTGAATTTTAAGTGAAGGTTAACTGTTTAACTTTGATTAAGAGTGCTTTGCAACTTCTATTTGTTTAATTTAATTGAGTTGATTATGCGATTTTGGAGTTGTGATTATTCCTTTTAAGTTTCTAGTAATTGTTTTTAGTGTTTTCTGTTCATTGATTGAGATATTGCTAAATTTTTAGTGTTTTGGGATCTAATAAAAGTGAAATTTCCTGGAAATTTGAATTGTAAGTGAAGGTTAACAAGTTGACTTTGATTGAGATTTCTTTTGACTTCAATTTTGAATTTAATTAAGCTGACGATGTTGTTTTGAAGTTTTAAGTAGATTGATGGTTTATTTCCATCCTTTTCTTGGCAACCAAACATGAAATTGTGGGATTTTTCAGTGTGTAGCACATCATAGAAAAGCGATAGTACTTACTTTCTATTAATTGAAGTGTAGAGTAACTATTTAACTTTAATTAAGATTCCTCTTAGCTTTAATCAAATTATTTGACCTTTTCTTTTGTGAGATTTGAAGGTGTGGGTATATGTGTATGCTGTTTTTCTTGGCAACCAAACATGTGACATGAAAAATTCAATCATATAAAGCATGGAATGGACACGACATGATGTTGTCACAGAACTTGTGCATATGTATTTAGAGTTTAGACTTTGGGGATACAACTGTACATGGGTGCATTCTTTGAATAGATGTATTAGTCTTAGGAGAACTATAGATGGTTTTGATCCCTGCGTAGGCGAAAAGTGGCTGGTGTGCTAGCTTTTATGTGAAAGTACTATTTCTAATTGTGTGTTGATATGATATTTTTGTGGTTTGCCTTTTGTAGTCCTGATCATATCTGATTAAAATCTTGGTTTTGTTGCCTAGCATTTGCGGACTTGCAGTTATCAGAATGGGGAGAATAGTCAAAACTACTACAGTCACTCTTTTTCTTTGTCTTCTTCTGTTTCCTATCGTATTTTCCATATCCAATGAGAGATTGGTCAGAATTGGACTGAAAAAGAGAAAGTTCGATCAAAACTATCGGTTGGCTGCCCACCTTGATTCCAAGGAGAGAGAGGCATTTAGAGCTTCTCTTAAAAAGTATCGTCTTCAAGGGAACTTACAAGAGTCTGAGGACATTGATATTGTGGCACTAAAGAACTACATGGATGCTCAGTACTTTGGTGAGATTGGTATTGGCACACCTCCACAGAACTTCACTGTGATTTTTGACACTGGTAGTTCTAATTTGTGGGTCCCTTCATCTAAGTGCTATTTTTCGGTGAGTTTTATTCCTTAAATTGATATTGGAGTACTTAAGCATGTACTTAGGTAATTTGGAATGTTTCTTATGTGTTGCTGGTGTCCGGGTGCAGATAGCTTGCTATCTCCATTCAAGATATAAATCAAGCCGTTCAAGCACCTACAAGGCTAATGGTTTGTTTCTATTTCTTGGCTCATTCTAGCTTTCCTGAAATGTATATCTTCTTGATTATGATTTGCAACACTTTAATATGTGTTCAACTCCAACCCTTTTTGTATCACACATGATTTTCTTTCCACTTACCAACCGGTTATTGTCTGTTGATCAATCTATAAATGCCACTGAGAACAAACACAGTAGTTGGATTTAGGTATTATTGACTCTTTGCCTTTTGCAATCTTCGAGCTGCTTTTTTTTTTTTTTAGGTTAAATATAAGCATCGTTTCCTCCATTTGGAAACTCATGCATGTTTGTTCTTATCCATAATCAGTTCTTTTGTGCTTTAGATTGAAGAAACTTGGATAAAGATGAAGGATATTACAATTCATTCTTGTTTATTTCAGTCAAAGTGAGGATAATGATGTAAATGCCTCTATATTTTCTTTAATTAGTCTACTTGCAGGTAAACCAGCCGATATCCAATACGGGACTGGAGCTATTTCTGGATTCTTTAGTGAGGACAATGTACAAGTTGGTGATCTTGTAGTTAAAAATCAGGTATCTTCAATAAATTGGTTATTATATATGTTTGAGCTGTAATTCATCAGCACGGTTGGTGTAGATGGGCTGTGTTTCTGAATAAGTGGCTTTTTCTTCTTTATTGTTTAGGAATTTATCGAGGCAACAAGGGAGCCCAGCATAACATTTTTGGTGGCCAAGTTTGATGGGATACTTGGACTTGGATTTCAAGAGATTTCGGTTGGAAATGCTGTGCCTGTGTGGTACGGAATAGCACCTTTTCTGTTGTTGTGTGCTGTTGTGGTTGTTGGTTTCAGTTTATTGGCATAAAGATGTTTATAGTAAGAATGATGCAACTGGTATTGCACAGGATTTTGATTTTTTAAGTGTTCCAGGTACAATATGGTCAATCAAGGTCTTGTTAAGGAACCTGTTTTCTCATTTTGGTTTAACCGTGATCCTGAGGATGATATAGGTGGGGAAGTTGTTTTTGGTGGAATGGATCCAAAACATTTCAAGGGGGATCACACTTACGTTCCTATAACGCGGAAAGGATACTGGCAGGTTTGTATTCTGAACTTTTCTTTAGTTTTATATAGTATTTGACTTTGTGCATTCATTGTAGTAATGCTACTATTTCTTTGGGTGTGCAGTTTGATATGGGTGATGTCCTGATTGGTAACCAAACAACTGGTAAGAAATTGTTCTCAAAGTTATGTTATGAAGATAATTGGCACACATGTTTCATGGCATTATACTTAACAGGATAGGATAATTGATAAGAGACATGCAAATGTTTTGTAGTCTTCTATTGGTTTCCTTACTTTCTTATACATTTTTCAGGACTTTGTGCTGGTGGCTGCAGTGCAATTGCTGATTCTGGGACTTCCTTGATAACCGGTCCTACGGTTTGTATCAATTTTTGTGTCTATTTATGCATTCATGCATGCTTGTGCAGCTGTGCTTTTGTAGAAAGGTTGTTGTAAACCATGTTATATTTTGTCCTTTCTGTGATAGTTTCTCATGGAAACATTGGATAGTTTCTCATGGAAACATTGGATGTATAATTTTGCACATGACAGAATCTCTCCTTTAACTAACATTCTAAGCATATAGTTTCACTCCTTTCCTTCAAACAATTTTGTGGATGTATTTTTACTGTTATAGTATTATTAATGACTGAAGTGGCAGTAGGTGTTGCCTTCCTTATAAGGATGTTGCTATTGTTTGTTAAGACCTTAAATTTCACTCTAGAACCCCCAAGGTTGTTTTCTGTCATATGGCATGCTTATTCCAGCTTATCTCTCTAATGAAATGAACATTGGAAGAGCAATTATTCATGGCCCTTGATATATGCTACCTTGCAATTTATTAGGGTAATCTGATGTCTATGATCATAAGTGTTTGTCAGTAGTATTCATTGCATTTTCCTGTGTGTGGATGGGCTAGTTGCTGCCAAAAACAGTTTGTTGGTCCTGGTCCTTCGTTGGTGATTTTTTTATATACTATGGTTTCAGGCTATTATTGCTCAAGTCAATCATGCTATTGGAGCATCAGGGGTTGTAAGTCAAGAATGCAAGACTGTAGTTTCACAGTATGGAGAGACAATAATTGATATGCTTTTATCTAAGGTATATAATTGGTTTTGAACATGCTTTTATTGCCTTGTAGCTACATGGTATCTGGAGATGGTTAGAATAAGATTCTGGTAGTTTCTTGCTGGACTTCCTAATTATTGTTTTTATTATTATGCATTGACAGGACCAACCACTGAAAATTTGCTCACAAATAGGTTTGTGCACATTTGATGGAACTCGAGGTGTAAGGTTGAACACAAATCTTTCTTTTTTCTTTTCCCCCTGTTTTTTATCTTGAGTGAAATTGTCACTTTAACTCAAATCAGTTAGTTTGCTTAGAGATGTTTGTATATGTGTCTGAATGACTGTGTACTGTTGCTTTGCTGATGTTGTAAATGTTTTATGTTCAGTACGGGGATTGAAAGTGTTGTGCATGAGAATGCTGGGAAAGCCACTGGTGATTTGCATGATGCAATGTGTTCTACTTGTGAGATGACAGTTATATGGATGCAAAACCAGCTTAAGCAGAACCAGACACAGGAGCGTATACTTGAGTACATCAATGAGGTGAGTAAGCCTACGTTCTTCGACCTTTTAGATATTTTGCCAAGTTTGACTAGGGGCTTACTTTTTTCCAAATTGATAATTGCAGCTCTGTGATCGGTTGCCTAGTCCAATGGGAGAATCAGCTGTTGATTGTAGCAGTCTATCTACTATGCCTAATGTCTCGTTCACAATTGGTGGAAAGATATTTGAGCTCAGCCCCGAGCAGGTATAATGTATTATGTTGAATTTGTGTAAAATATTATGGCTTTTTCCTTTGATGGGATGATGATTATCATGGTTGTCATATCATTTTAGCTCCAGTAATGAAGTACCATCATGGTTCTATGGGTTCGGATAGGTCGAAAATTTATGAATTTTAAGTCTGTTGATGTGGCTGTAATGGCATTTTACTTTCCACTGATTGTTTCTTTGTTCCTGACCTCTCTCCCTTTTTTGGCAATGGGAATCAGTATGTCCTGAAAGTGGGTGAGGGAGATGTAGCTCAATGCCTCAGTGGATTCACTGCTCTGGATGTGCCACCTCCTCGTGGACCTCTCTGGTAATCTCTGTCCTCGCCCCCATATACATCCAAGGATAACTATATTGTCTATGCTTAACTTACAGTCATGTTAGATGTTAACTTTTTGGCTGGCAAATGTTGTAGATACTGTGTTAATCTTACTTTTATTCATTGAAATACAGGATCTTGGGCGACGTCTTTATGGGCCAGTTCCATACAGTATTTGACTATGGCAACCTGCAAGTTGGATTTGCCGAGGCTGCATAAGTGAAACTTTCTGCTTTTATAAACAACTTCATGTTATGCAGTGCTAGTAGTACCCTTAGAACTGTGGGGATTAAGTATCAAATGATAATTGCATGTAAATATCTATGCAAACATGATCTGTGATCTTCACTGGATCGTTGAGTGTGATGCACTTTGTTTAAGAATTTCATGTGATCCATACTTATCTGTTTACTTATAAGAACTTAAATGTGCAACTAATTTTAGCTTTTATGAGAGCTAAAGAAGACTTCCATGGCTACTTGACTAGGAATGCTGAACTTCATGTTTCTTCTTTGAAAGGTACGTCACTCCCCGATAAACCTAACTATGTTTAATCATTCATGTACTTTACAATCCAGCCAAATGCTCAATGTGGCAGAATTTAAGTCATGCAAAGTCGATGACGTAGTTCATTTCTTTCCATGTATAGAAGAATTGATTAATCATCAAATATTATTGCAGTCAGGTCTTATCTGTTACATATAATACATTTGCCAGCTAAGTGTAGTAAAGTGGGTGGCTGGCATGGAGATGGGATGAATTTATATGCCAGTTTGATGTTTCACTTTATGAAACCATATGATTTCTGGACAATTTTTATGAGTTCTGTAGTTGGAAAGGAGAAAGATCAGAGATGCCGAGTGTCACAGTCTCAAAGGGGAATCGTGAATTTCATATCTGTTATGTATTAAAATAGTTAAGGTATTTAAGTGTTCACATCATTTTCAATTTAAGTAAGTCAAAACGGATAATATTTCACAGGTTAGTGTAGATTGTGACACAGAACTTGCATTCTAAGTAATTGGATTTGAGTTAGAAATTGAGCTTGCATTTCTGGCATAAATCAATGAGATTAGCTCAAAGGATTGGGTAGAAGAGAATCAATGATCAATCAAGAACAGTGATGGAAACATTGATTGGAACAATAATTAGCAAAATGTTAGATAAGGTCAGGATGTCAGGCTGTCGTTATTGATTGTCAATCCTGAGGGTCAAAACACTTCTTTTGAACTGTCATCATGGAATTAATAGCCAGCGAGTATGAAACAGGAGCATAACTGGAAAAGTAGGTTACAATTAAACACAAAAATATAATCCAGCTGAGCATTGTGGATAACAAATTTAAGAGAGCTGTGTCAGTGGTTGTTTTTAAGTATTGCGTTGCTACAGTTTAGGTTGTACAACTGGACAAAATAAGGCATTGAACCATATTCATCGTACAAGCAAATATTTTAATCATTAAGCAAGGGATTAGGATCAAGGTTGAAAGATGCACCCAAGGATTTAACTTAATGATTAGTATGTATTTTGTCTTATTCAAAGAGATGGACTCGAATTTTTTATTTTGAATAAAAAAAACATTTTAAAAAATGACTGATAAAAAAGAGAAGAAAATCTATACTATTTAATTCAATAATTAGTATATATGTATTTTTTTTTATTTAAAGGGCTTAAGTTAATTCACAGGGTCAATGGGTTTTATTCTGTTGACCTGTAAAATTTTTCCGTTGATGAAATAATTTTTTATCTTTCAAACAATCAAAGTGGTAAAAACATTTATCAGAAATCATTTTCACCTTTGTTTTTTCTTATTCAAAGGATGTAAATCATTTTTCCTGAAAAATTTTTTACCTGATGAAACCATTTTCACCTTTCAAACATTCGAAATAGTAAAAATATTTTGGGAAAATGATTTTCACCTTTACTAAAGGAACCTTTAAAATTAAAAAATTTTAGGATAAAAGATAAGAAAGAGACAAAAGGAGAAAAAGATTGGAGGTGGGATAGTTGGTTACTGCCAAGATCAAAAGGGGTTGGTGGGGGGATTAAAATCATGTTTCACCTGGTGGTGCACCCTAGCTGTAAAGAGTCAGTCTGAAAAGGTTTAGCCAACAGTCCAATTTAAGAATATCGGCACCGACCAGCTGAATCAGCCTTAAAACAAAGAGGCTCACCATTGACCCCACCAACTCAAAAACACAAAAAAGAGGCTAAGGTTACAACTTTTACAAGGAAATTGATTTCTATTCAGAGATAAGAATTACAAACAAAAGTTTCCCTTTTTCAACTGTTAGGATAGACATTACTTCAACCTGACTTCAAAAAAAAAATTGATACATAAACAGTGTATAGTATTTATATATTATCAAGTAATCAAATCTCTATACGTATTATTTTGAAAAAAATAAAAAATTGTTGTTAAAATTTGATATCTTTTCAAGATTTTATAAATTTTTTATTCTTTTAAATAATATTCTGTTAATGAGATGTCAAAATCTAATAATTTAAATTATATATAAAAATTAATAGGCTGTCAATATATCAAATATTAATCTTAAAAAAATATTTTACGTTATCTAATTACCATCGTCAAGCCTGACTAATCCCAGAAAACTTTCCCAAGACTTGGAAAAAAAGCCAGTTGGTTGCCTGCCAACCTCTTTTGCCGGCTCTTTTACTTTTGCTTTGATTCCCTCTAATCAATAGGCCAACTTTGCAAGTTCATGCCCTTGGAAAGCAAGAGCATGTTCTTAGGTAGACTAAGCTTTTTTTTTTCTTTTGTTTGCCGATTTCACGTTGCAAAGAATTGGGTGTGGAACACGTATCTCCACATCCCACAATACTAAGATTACTTCAATGTACCTCAATTACAAGAAATTAATGTAGCTTTTGCACAAGGTTGAGATCTATACGTATATATTTCTCAAATTTTACAATCGAAAATCTTCTGTAACGATCTATAGCAAGATTTATAAAACTTGTTCAAATATATTATTTTATGATAAGATATTCTTTTACAATCTAATAAACTCGAATTGAATTAAGATAATACTTTTTAAATGTATTTTATCTTTCCATATTCGAAATCTATTTCTTTTCTTAACCTAGTTAAAATTTTAATTACTTATAAATAATATTACTTTAAAATGAAAAAAAAAGGGATTAATGAAGAAGATAAGGTTGAATAAACAATAATTTTCAAAGAGTATCTTTCACATCATTCATAACTTTTTCTCAATTCAAATCAGTTAAACAGTTTGCTAAGTTACTTAACAAGCACAAATGATGTAGACATTCATTCATTCATGCATGCATAGCCACATTCAAGTCTGTCCAATTAAGCCTTATAGTGCAGTAAAATAATACTGTATCTGTCTCTAAATGTTTATCTTTCTTCAACTTTTTCGAAGATTAAGATAATATCGAGAGTATCGAGTATTGAATTTTATTTTATTAGAGCTTGCAAACTAAGCAAGATATAAAACTCGAATTCGCGCTTACGGTTAACTGTTAATTAAACAACTTTGCGCCGCAAAACCTTAATTAAGGAGTTAATTAACCCCAATAATCCTGTTCATTCAACACCGCAATCTCGGCACGTGCTCACGTGTCGTCATGTGAAGGGCTTTATTACAAGCTTAAGCGACCGCCGTCCGTAGGCGGTCGGAGGAGCTGTCAAAACAAGGGGGAGGGGCACACACATTGTGCCACGTGGTACGAACCAAGTCCAACAAAGTAAGAAAGAGATTTTTGTCCATTTGCGGACGATCATAAATAGCTGAAGAATCTTTCTTAAGTTGTTGCATATGGCTTGGATTTAGTCACCCAACCCAAAGTTTCTATATATATATATATATATATATATATACACACACACTATTTNTATATATATATATATATATATATATATACACACACACATTTGTTTATATATCATAGAACCCATCTTTGTTTCTTGGGTTGGTGTTCATATGGAGTGGATTAGAGGACCTGCCATAGGCCGTGGCGCCACCGCCACGGTGTCTCTAGCCACCGCGGTGCCTTCCGGGGAGGTTTTCGCGGTGAAGTCGAGCGAGTTGTGTCACTCCATGTTGTTACAAAGAGAGAGTTACTTGTTGTCCAAACTGAGCTGTCCTCGTATAGTTAAGTACATAGGGTGTGGTGTTAGGAACGAAACGAGTAGTAACAAGCCTACGTACAACCTTTGCATGGAGTATGTCTTCGGCGGCACGCTGTTCGAGGAGATTCAAAGGGTCGGGGGGAGATTGGGTGAAGAGAAAGTGAGGTTGTACACCAGGCAGATTCTACAAGGTTTGGATTATCTTCATGGGAATGGGGTGGTGCATTGTGACATCAAGAGCCAGAATATTTTGATAGGTGAAGAAGGAGCGAAGATTGCTGATCTTGGCTGTGCTAAGTTGATGGGAAAAGTTGGTGGTGATGATCGATTCGACACGTCAGCATTTTCCGGTACACCGGCTTTCATGGCACCGGAGGTGGCACGTGGGAAGGAGCAGGGTTATGGAGCTGATATATGGGCTCTTGGATGTACAATTATAGAGATGGGCACCGGAAATTCACCATGGCCGGAGCTGAATGATCCAGTGTCAGCTCTTTACAAGATTGGATTTTCCGAGGATGTACCCGAGATTCCCAAGTGGTTTTGCGAGAAAGGTAAGGATTTTGTTAGCAAGTGTCTGAGGAGGGATGCCAAAGAGAGATGGACAGCTAAAGAATTGCTTCAACATCCATTTGTGGAAGAATTGGATACCCATTTGAAGGAAGTAAAGGATTCCACCATGGATTCTCCAAGTTCTGTGTTGGATCAAGCTTTCTGGGATTCACTTGATGTGGTGGAAAGTCCTAAGAATTTGATTCCTGAAGGGATTTCTTCGAGTTCTCCAGCCAACAGGATCAAGAAACTGCTTCAAGCCACTCTGTCACCAGCTTCCAATGCTTCCAATTGGACTTGGAATGAAGATTGGATCACAGTTAGAAGCATCGACATTGAAGAAACCAAGGATTGTTCTGGTGAGAGCAATGCCATCTTAGGAGATGATTCTTCATTTACAACTCCATCATTCCTGGATCTTTTCCAAGATGAACTTACCATTGAAAGCTCAATCTTAGATCATGGTAACTTGTTGGATAATTCTATTGAAACCATCATTGATTTTAGCAGGATTAGAGTTAGAACAGACCTTATATTGCCATTTGACAGTGTAACAGATGATTCTTTTGTATCAGACAATCTCAATTTTCAGACAGTTAATGAAAATTCTTGTTCTATTGAATCTCTTTCCAATATCCCATCTTTCATATATGAATCATATTCTTAATTTCAAACGGTGAGGCTGAGATGGCCGGCCGGCAGCAAGCAGGTGATTAACTTGGCCTGCTGCTGTTTTGAAAAGTATGACTTCTGAACAAAGTCACCAGCCACTATTAATTGCGTTCACACTTCTTTGTGTGAACAGAAGAGACTTTAGGCTCATGTAGATAGATAAGGAACAAGTCAAGCTTGGCTTCTCGTTACCTTTGTGGGTTAAATAAGATTAATAAATTAATCTTAGCCTATTCCACCCTAGGCAAATGCATGTGGCGGTTTCATTAGTTCTGTACTTGCAAAATGAGGGCAATTACCAAAAACATTCCTGATAATTTTCTGCATAAAATGAGGATCTAAGTACATAAAAAAGTCCAAGGGCTTCACTGTTTTGAACCCAGAATACATGCATATGTTTGGATGCTAAGTATCACAGTCTCAAAGAAAAGTCGTGAATTCTATGTCAACTGTGTATTAAAGTATGATTGAGTATTTAAGTGTTCATACTCAGTAAATAATACCTTACGGGTGGGTGTAGACCATGACACTAAAGCTGTGAGGTTTGTCGTTGTGGAATCCAGTAGAAATAGATTTTTCTTCTATGTCTTACAGTTACAGCAATGGAGATTAAGTCAAAACATTGAACCTAGTTTTTCCCCTTGATCTTGATTAGTTGCATCACTCTCTTCTAGAAAGGCTGATGCTGAAGCATTAGGTGCTTGAGGGAGACTGGAAGGGAGGGGGGTTGACTTCATTTTTTTAATGTATCATGCAATGACTTTTAACAGAGTCAAGCTATCAGGAAGGTCAACTGCTCTCAGTCTTCTGTGAAGAAACTTCACATGTGAAAGCAAAAAACAGAAGAGGCTTTTAGGTGCACAAGTGGGACAAACAGACATTGTTTTGGTTTGCCTAATCTTGTTTGAGTCAACTGACAGAGAAATGATGACTAAGCATTACCCTTTTACAATCTTGGTTCAACAATGGCAGGTGTATTTACTTACTCAGGCCAAGTATCAGCCTTTCACATGTTTGTTTGACAATTACATAATCTTTGTCCATGAAATTGAAAATTCCCCATCTTTGAAACCACCAGCTGCAAGTTAATCCTTCTAGACTATTCATGATTTGATTCATTGTAGCCTTCTGGTTTGGGTCCATCCCATGCCAGTTTTCCAGTCTCAGGTAAAAAGTTCATTCAAGTTCTGAAGGAAGGTCTGATCTAGGTTATTAGAAATTTTGATTCATGATTGATATCAGACAACAGGAAAAGTCTGTCTGGCCATATAATGTTTGAGCAATTTGATGAATCTACCATAATCAACACCATGAATTTCATTCTTCTTATTCTTGAATCTTATCATAACATAAGACCTTGTCTTAGGCATGTTTACATTTCTGTTTTATCAAGTAAATTAAGCATAAAGCTTTAGTCTACGAAGACTAATCTTTCAGTCTAACATCACTTGTTCTGGAAGCTGTTGCCTTCTTTGAGTGTTCTTGCTTTAGAGAACCTTCTACAACCTTTGGTTCTGCTTTTTCATCTGCCTCCAATCTCCTCCTTGCTGGATTGAGCTCTTTGATATGGTAGTGTAATCTATATGTAACCAGTGCAAGGAATAGAGCAAACCCTGTAATATAATCCTTTGATATGAAAGTTAGAAAACTTCTTTCAAAGGGTCATTTGAGCTTTTCTTTTTTGCTAAGAAAATGCACCCTGCTGATAATTTCGAATGAAAATCTTCTACTCCCGTTTGATGTCCTGTTTGATGTCTCTATCCTAATTTTACACGACGTATCTAATAAACTTCTTATATTAACGTCACTCTAACCGTTCTGTTAAAATTAGGGTTTTTAATCAATAATTAAGATTGGACACGTGATATAAATTTATGAAAGAAACGAGATACCAAGTGGGGGCAGAGGATTTTAATCTGACAATTTCAAGCAATTCAGGCAATGGTACATAATGAGCAAGGTTAAACCATCTACTAAGATTAATTATAACTTTTGCAGTGAATGAAGAATCAATGCTGTAATTTTACCTAGTCTATGAAGCAATCTATACAAGCTAGTAAAGAGCCTTTTCAGACACCAATTTTCCCAGTCTTTAAGTTCAGCTTACTTATACCATATTGGAAACATTGTCAAACCCATGGTTTCTACAAATGCAGCAGACAAGACAACAGATTAAGATTCAGTCCTGACAGCTAGCTAGCTAGCAAGCATATCTTAAAGCATGAAAACTTAGCTTCTGGAATTGGTCTACATGGTTAAAAACTCTTACAGGAACATTAAATTCAAGTTCATGATGATGAATTACCCATAAGGGATGCTTCCAGGATTCGATTGGCCAAGAGAACCTCATCAGTTGGATTGATCACACCTCCTTCCAGTGCCCGTTTCTGGATCTCTATTGCGTTGTATGAGATGGAGATAAAGACAACAAACAAAGTTCCTGCAACAGTCTTTGAAATCACAGGGCCTCTCCCTTCTTTAATCTTGTCCAATACCTTGATCACCAGGTTCCTCAGAGGAGAGCTGAACAGAAGTACCAAAACCAGAGCCATTTCAGCAGAAACAAGTATGAACAAGAGATGGAACATGTTGAACTAATGAAGCTATTCGGGAAAAAAACATACAACTGCAATGGGTTATGAGGAAATCATATTCAAATTTATGGGGTGAAAATGACTTGACATGTTGAAAATATTTGGTATCTGCTTCAAAACTTCAGCTGTTGGTTCAATTAAAGAATTATTCTTTCCATAACTAACAGAGAGGATAGAATATATCTTCACTAATAGGAAATGTGTGTAACACGTGTTAACAAGGTGAAATCGAATAACTTGCAGGCTTAGTTTTCAAGCAGCACAACAAGAACTTTCTCTAATCTTTTTCTTTCTTACAATTCCTATGTAAAAACATAGTGACATTAAGCCAAAGGTCTAACAAGTTACTAAATAGCAAATTACTAAATAACAAATGAGTTGATAATCATGCACCGATCACTAAATCAAATATCGATTATAATAAGTTTATTAGTCTTGTATCATTGAAGAAAATCACCAACATTAAAGTGCTAGGCTCTTCGACGATTGGTTATGCACTTTCTCATGCACTTTGAGGCTTTTTTTTTTTAAATATGTTCCAATAATTTCTTTGTTCTGTCTCTACTCCTCAACAAATTTAAAAGTTCAAAAACTTTGCCCTCTATACGACTCCACAAGGGTGTAGGTTAGCTCAAGTTGAAGAACTAAAGCCTGATCATATTGTATTTGGGCTTTGAGATCTATCTATACCCATCTTTTCTTTCTCATGACATAACTTGGACTGAACTTGGGTTTGATTGAAGAATTTACGCCTGATAAATGTTCTATATGGGCTTGGACATCATAGTCCATCTCTCCTTATCCTTGTACTAAAGCCCAAGAAAACTTGGGCTGGTAAGAAACCAGCTGAGCTGATTGGTTTACAAGTGTTCGACTGAATTCGACTTGGGTTGAAGAATTAAAATCAATTAATGCCTGATAAAGTATCTATATGGGCTTGGGCAGAGTCTATCTGACTGCCAACCCTTTCACCTTCTGGGCTTATGGCATTAAGAGAACTTGGGCCTACAAGAAATCCACAGAGCTCATTCATGTCTGGGCTTGGACAAAGTCTAGTTCTCTCTTCTTTTAATTAATTACATTTTGAACATATACAGTCAACGTAGAAATTGTACATGAAATAAGCTGGTCGACCAGAGTTTTCAGTCTTCCATGGCAATGAAGATAAAAATGGATTCAAAGAAGAATCAAAAGAGCTTGCTTGCAAACTCTTCATGTGTTGAAGAATGAGCTGGATGGGATGCATCTGCAAGGTCTCTGAGCTCTGACAAACTTCTCCCAAGCTGAAGAGCCACTTTCACTTCAAACAATTCTCCATTTTCCCTCTCATCTGCTTCTGTTTCCCCCAAGGTTGATTCTATGGTCTCTCCCATGAGCCTGAAGAATCCAGCAGAGCTCCTATACATCTCAAACACCATACCAATCTGCCCACCATGCTCCAAATTGTTAACAACAATTGCCATAGCTCCGAACACTACACCCAAAATTGCAGCAAGTGAGCCACAGAAAGATGATCCCATCAAGGCAGAACCAAGTGCAGCTATGCCAGTGAGCAAGGGGCCACATATAGCTAGAGTTTTATTGATTTTCAACACTATTTTGCTAAGCCTGATGTATTCTTCAGTGTCTTTTCTCTTCAAAACCCCAACAATTTCCTTCATTTCTTCCTCAAGATCCTCATCCCACCCGTTTCTTTCTACTTTCCTGACCAGCTTTTCCTGTTGAGCCTTCTCTTCTGGCCACCACACAGCTGGCTTTACAAGTGATGGAAACTTATCAAGCATGGTACCAAGCAAGGGAAGTGGATAAGCTTTATCCAATGCCAGGACTTTCTCCATTGCATCTTTCACATCATCAGAATCCGGGTTTCCAAGAGCAATGTTTGTCTTCATCTCCTCATGGAGCTTCTTAAATAATCTCGAAGCATTCCTTTGTTCTTCAGCCAGCTGAGATGGCTGTATCTTGTTCATCACCACCAAAACCCCGGTTGCTGCCATGTAAAGCAAACTGGAAGATAGCTTCAGAGCCAAAAACGATGCTCCTCCACCTCCTCCAACAGCTACAATTCCAGCCATTATGGAAGCTGTGACTGTCATCCCGTTGACAGAATTCAACAGAAGCCAGTTCCAGTTATCACGCTGTGCTCCAATATTCTTGTGCATTTCAGCTCTATCTGCTACAATGTCCATTATAGCATACATCTTCCGCAACACCATTGAATTGAAGATTTCTTCCTTGTTTGCAGGCTTAATTTCTACCAGGGGATTGGTTGCTTCAAAGGTTTTCAACCCTTTTCTTCTGTGGAACTCATCATTCAGGATCTTAGAAACTGAAACATTTGGGTTACTAATTAGAGCACTGACCCTGGTTTTCCTAAAGGAAGCTGAGGAAGAACAGCCAGAGAAAAATGGTGAAGAAGCCTTAAGAATAGCCATGATCACTTTGGCTTTTGCAGTTAAATGCGTGAGAAATCTGATGTATTTATGCAGAAGTAAACGTGTCTGACTTCTTCAACATGAATGATTTTCTACCACAACTTTGTCTATGATCCCCCCTGACAAAGCTTTTTGACTTTCCATATTGGCTATGGAGGTGTAGACTGGGTTGAATAGACTTCACTCCATTAATTCACTATACATTTTCATTGCTAAAGAAAGGTGCGAACTAGTCTGATCTCCTTGGCATTTTTCACTTGGAAGCTCTCTCCTCTGGCTGAACCAAACTGGAAATTCCTATGGTCTGCAAAACCTCAAATAGTATAATATCATACAAAGTAGGGAAGAGGAAGTAGGTAAATTAAAAGGACAATATATTTTGTGGTGGAGGGAGGATTTGGGAGAGAATATCAAGGTATATTTAATGCATTAGTTTTGAGATTATTGATAATACGTTTTTATAAATTTTAAAAAACAATTGAATTAAGCAAATTAACAAAATATCAATAATTTTGAGATTTTTTTACTTTTTTTTTTCTTGAATCTTACATGGATTGTTTTTAAAGGTTTTGGAGTTTTTAATATTATTTATCAATGAAGTGATAGTTTTTAACTAATCGAGAGTGTAAAATATGAAATACATGTTATATTGTCAACGTATTAAATAACAAAATATAAAAAAAATATGATTTTCAGTCAATTCAAAGTGTTAAGTTCCTCCATTTTCTTCATATTTCACGAAAAAAACAACATTTTCATGAGAAAAATATTAGGAAAAAGAGTGCTTGGTATGATGCCTTGGGTCAAAAATTTTGATTTTTTTTGACCATTTACATGTAAATCTCGAGTTCTTTTTCTATGTGGCAATATATATATACAAAAACACACGACTTTTTCCATTTTTGCATGTCATGAAGAAAACAGGCAAACTAGAGACACCAAAACCTGACCAGGATTAGTCAGTTTAGGACGGTGGGAGAAAGCAATCACAATGTGAAAGATATGGCAAAGACTAACCATACGACTCTCCTTCAGTCAAGGACATATGTCAGCAGCTGCAATAACCTAGGATGGCCAGCACGGCCGGTGGACTGCCGTGAGGCCGGGGGCAGTGATGGTTGGAGGAGTAAAGTGTTCACTCTAACTCCTGAAACATTAGTGAGTAGACATAACCCATCTGTGGAACTTGAACTCAAACCCTAGCAGCATAATTATCAAGGCCATTACAAGCAAAAGTTACAGAATCCCCAAATGGAGAATTGAGAGGAAAGAAATAGGCAAAACCCCCCACCTGAAAACAGGAGTCTAATGTTAAGAGGGTGCAAAGGATTAAATACCACCGTACATGAGTCTCAGAAGAAACCAAAGCTTTCCATGTCTGATTTTTCACATTGAAAGTGTCACTAATGTCAATTTATGGATAATACATTAAACCCTCCATTGGTGTTATGTGTGCCCTTTACACCAGAATTTATAAAAGTTCGGACATATTTGCACAACAGAAAATAGAAATATGTATTTCAATACTCGATATATTTCAGCAATGGCCAGCCGCAATTTCGGAACTCATTAAAGGGTGGAATCAACAAATGATACCCTACAAAACTTTAGACACTTATTGTTGTTCATTAAAATAGGAGGTGTATATCCAATGCTAGATGTGCCAGAAAAACCATGAAATATCACAGCAGTCGCTGGTTAATGCCTTCATACATCAAGTAGCAGCCTACGAGGGTCCTCCACGACATCCTTGATACGACGCAAGAAGAATACAGCCTCTCTTCCATCAATCAGCCTATGGTCATAAGTGAGGGCAATGTACATCATTGGTCTTGGGACTACGTTACCTCCAACAACCATTGGCCGAGACACTATTGAGTGCATACCCAAGATAGCCGACTGCCAAAAAATTGTTAAATTTATGTGAGATTCTCTTTCTGGCCATAAACAAAAGCTAATGAATGAGAAACTCAGAAAAGTAAGCAAACACCTCTATCTATGATGACAAGTCAAAACTGTATGGAACCTCCATGCATATACAAGGATGTGTAGGTGCATAATAGTAAATGCAAAAGAGTTGTTCATTCAGTTCCGTAACCACTAACCTGTGGAGGGTTGATAATGGGGGTACTCAATAGACTTCCATAAACACCACCATTGGAGATTGTAAACGAGCCTCCAGCCATTTCATCAATTGATATGGTCCCATCATTTGCCTTCTTCGCAAGACTGTTGATTGTCTTCTCTATCTCAGCAAAATTCATCTTATCAGCATCACGGACAACTGGAACAACAAGCCCCTGGTAGGAAAGATACAGGAACAAAAAGCTTAACATAGAAACATGAATCACATAGTTCCTCTCCTTTTTTCTTTTTTTTTTTACTTTTTCATTGCAGCAATGAGGTCCATGCATATATTTATCAATACTGGCACTATACGATCAGCAGAGTAATTTTAAGATTGATATAATCTTCTAGATCTCCCTTTTTCTCATTTGTCAAGAAATAAAACAAAGCAACTTCAGCTCAGCAATAATGTTTAACAAGTCTATAATGTTCTTTATTTATTAAAGGACAAAGTTTTGAACCCACTCATTAGTCAATTCAACTTTAAAAACTGCTCTAAGTTCAGATAAACCCCAAATAGATTTACAAATTTCTTTCAAACTGGCCAAGAAAGAATGCTAAAAAATATACTGATGATCCAAGTTGCATCCAGACATTAAATAGCTTAATTGCAATTTGGCAAGGTCAAAAAATGTCAAAAAAGAACACAATCAACAAAAATTTTTACAAACCTTTGGAGTACCAACAGCAATGCTGATATCTATATAATCTCTATATATAATGTCATCCCCATCAATTACAGCATTTACAATAGGCTGATGCTGAAGTGCACTAACAGCAGCCTGAGACAATAAAATAGAAGAAATGGTAAGGGGAAGAGAGAAAAAGCACAGTTAGTGAAGGCAAACCATCAGTGCATATGTGAGCAATTTATAAAAAAATCATTGCATACTTTAACAAATCCTGACATAAATCCCAACTTGACACCATGTTTCTCAACAAAAGCATCCTTGTAATCAGAGCGGAGCTTCATCAAATTAGTCCTACAATGAGAAGCATATCAATAAGAAAAGGAGACAAACAACAGAATCAGCTTTATCATGACTAAACCATAGCCTTCATAAAGTAAAACTGATCTGATTTAACTTCACAGAAAACTTGTGCAAGAAAAGGGAAGCAAATAGTTCAATACAGTCAGAACCATCTGAACCAAAACGCAAACCGAAATAGAAATGTTCACAAAGTTAGGTAGCACAGGCAGTCAGCAGGATGACAAATACCTGATATAAAGAACTAAAATATGAGGGAACATTGAACTCACATGTCAACCTCATTGAATGTTGTCAACATTGCAAAAGTATTCTGAGAGTCTTTCAATCGTGTAGCAACCCGTTTCCTAAGCCTTGTCATAGGAACCTGCAATCATGAAGCCATTGATACAGAAATTCAGGATTTATTATCTAAGAAGCTAACATCATTTTTTCCACATCAGAAATTCTAAGAATACCATTTGGATGTAAACAGCAAATGAAAAGACTTACTCGTCTTTCCCTTTCCTTGGGTGGAAGTATAGGTTCAGTAGCAGTTCGTTTTGGAGGTGGCGGAGAAGGGGCTTTAGGCTTTTGTGCAGCAGGAGTAGCTTCAACTTTAGCTACTGCTTCAGCTGGAGGAGATGGCTTGGAAGCAACTTTTTCTGATTTCTTTTGAGCAGGAGCAGCAGGAGCTACACCTTCTGCGGACTTCGAAATGATAGCAATCTTGGTTCCTGGTTCCACAGTATCTCCTTCCTTGGCTACATACTGGAAGTAATCATAACATTAACATTCAGGATCCAGTCCACTCCCCTTTCTCACAGAAATGAGAAGGTAGGGGTCTAGGAATGACCAACAAGCTAAAAATGTGTGTGCATGCATTTGTGACCCAAAGATCCAGATCTATAGATATATTACCTCTTGAATCACACCATCTTGGGGGCTAACAACATCAATTGTTACCTGATGAAAATAAACACTACAGGTATTAGCAATATGAACAATACTTTCCCAATAGAAGAAAAGGTGGAGATAGTACCTTATCTGTTTCTATCTGAGCAATTGGTTCATCAGCTGCTACTCTATCACCAGGTTCTGCTCTCAAAGATTCAGGTGCATACACAATCAAGCACTTAAAATCATAGAAATACAAATATTTCTAGTGATCAGAAGGAAATTACAGTAGTGGAAAACATACTTTTCAAGAATGTTGCCAAAGTGCCATCAGTGATTGATTCTCCCATAAAAGGAACAACAGCATCAACTAGATCCCCTTCATCACAAGTAAATAAATGGGGAAAGTTAAAATTTTTTAAATTCAACATAATAGCAACATAAAAAGGAATGAATGGCTGTTCTCAAGCAGACACCTGTTCCTCATCAATATGTACTTTTTTCAAGTAAAAAGTGCACTAAAAATAACAAAAGGGTGCAGGTGCAAACCTAGTACCACAGGAGTTCTACCCAAGTTATTATCCAACAAAAGTGCAGCCAAAATTTTCATACTCATGCTTTTACACTATTCCAGAAGAAATTCTGAACTAAACAATTTCCTTCTTTTGACACATTGCTTGACCTAATACCTCTTGGGCAGCCCAACTGCCAACTTTGAAACAGGTTTGACAATGGTTAGATGTTAACGGTCTATTCCAGATAAAGTGGTTATCAAATGAAGATTTATAATGCATAGGAATTAAATTCTTACAAAGACCAAAAAAAAAACACCCATGTATTAAACAACCATTTGACAGAAAGACAAGAAGAGAAAAAAATGCTAAAAAGCCTTCGGCCAAATAAATTTCACTAAGGAAATTAGCCAATATCATACCATCTCCAGAAGAGAAAGCCCTGCATGACTTTTGCATGATAGCCTCTGACCGAATGCTAGAAATGACATCCCTGCACATAAGAACAGCTGTTAGGGAACAGAAGTTCTAAGGAGCACCAAACTCATTTAAAGAATTAAAAAAATAAATCATAGAGCATTGAATTTCCGGTTTAGTTTCCCTACCTAATCTTGTCTCTATATAAACAAAATTGAGATGGACTACTTTGCGTTAAAATGGACCTGCTACTAAAGATAGTTATGGTAATTACATACAACCATCAGATTAATCCAGTAGTCACCTCACACCCTCACTGTGTCAAGTAATGACTAATGAGTGACAGTTTAATTCCTAATACTGGCGTGCATTACAAAGTTCAAAACCAACTAACCTTGTCTTCGTTAAACCAGCTGAACAGCCTGTAATAATCATGAAATGATTTTCATTAATAACAAAGACAATCAAAACAATTATGCCAACATGAGAAGAGAAGAAAACCACCCAACAGATTTACCTGGCAGAATGAGATGAGAGAAGTTCCGGACAAGGGCAACTCCTCTTGCTTGAAGTAATATTATCTGTTCAAACACTTCAAATTTAACTCTCATGAGAATATTTTCCAAGGGATGATAAAACCCAAACCCAAAATGATTAAAAAACAAAAGCTTCCATTTGCTTATCACTTTTACTACTTGCTTTTCTGCTTCCAGAGATGAAAACACAAAGAACAACCACATTTAAAGATTAAAAATTCAAATTTTACCGACAACAAAATGCGTCATTTTCATAAAGCAACTTTTGGCAAAGTCTTAAGTAAATCAATCATCTTCAATAACAGTCATGGATTTGATAGCATAGAGATCAATCAAAATTCAAATTCAACAGAACTGCAAATATGATTACGAAATTCCAAATTCATTTTCAACTGAATTATTTACCTCTTTTCCAGCATTCGAAGAAACTCTAGATGCTGAAACACCCGACCCAATCGCCTGCAATGACTTCCCTAACACCTGAAAAATCAAACAAATTCTAATAAAATCCAAGCGCTAGCTAAATAAAATACAATTCAAAAAAAAATTTAAGCTCTAACCGAAGCTGATGAGCCTCCGCTAGCAACTTTTCTCCTCAAAGCGCCCAACATCACCGATATTCAATTCTTTTTTTTTATCAAAATCACAAGCAAAAAATAAAAATCAAATCAATAACGAAAATTCAAAATTATAAAAAAAATCCAAAAATCAAATATTTACGAGATTTCTCCGAATAAACACTATCAAGCTCAATAAAAATTTAAAGAAAAAAAAGAATAAATGAGACGTGACGGAAGGAAAGATCGACGAGGTAGACAGAGAGAGAGGTTTGACCTGATTTCTGCAGACAAATTTGAGTCGTAGGGTTTTTTTAAGCGAGATGTCGCTTTTCTTCTTTGTGCTTAGAGAGAGAGAGAGAGAGAGACCGCGAAGATGCGCGTTTAGCGGGGCTGCTGTATCCACTACAGCAAAGCGCATTGGCGATCGTTAACGTGTCGTGCTTTTATTTGGAATAAAAGTGAAAAGTGAAGATTCTTTTCTTGTCTTTACCGAGAATTGGAAAAAAAAAGGAAAATCGCAAACGGCGTCGTTTGACTAGTAAGACAAGGACTGAGCTAACACCCGAACCAAGAACTTTGGGCTTATAAGACTTTAGTGGGCTGGTTTGGTTTAGAATTGGGTTGGATTGATCAAAGTTTGGCCCAATTTATGGTTTGAACCATGAAGAATATTAATTCAACACATTGAGCCAATGATTTGGACCCTTAAGATTTTGTTACCTTAATGAGATTAAGGTACTAATAAGCAAATTAGGGATCATCATAATTGTCATATTAATACTATTATGGTACTAATAAGCAAATTAGAGATCATCATAATTGTCATATTAATACGTGTTTGACTAAAATCGATAAATATTCAAAATGGGACCAAGAGAGTATATAATAAGAATGATATAAATATTCAACATTAACCACCTCCGTATTACTATTATAGTATTAATGAAAAATGATTTATTAGTTTAATGCATATTTTGACTAATATTAGCTAGATTACAAAAGAAGAATGTTGCATTTTCATTTAATTCTCAAAAATTAAGTTTCCCTTTTTTCCTTAATTATAAATTGGCAAAAGAAGAATTTTTGGTATTCATTTAATTGTGAAATTGAAGTTTACTCTTTTAGCAAGTACGACTACAGTGTTCACAAGATATATGGCATTGTCATTAAAATGACCTTAGGTGGTTGTTCTCAATTTTTGTGATTGAAAATGCATTAATTGCTTTTTAATTTGATTGAGAAATCATGTCATATATGGTACATATATTCATTATTAATTATATTTAATAAATAGAGAGAGATCGGTATTGTCGGTTGGTCTATCGTCTAGGTGTGGAGAATTAAAAATATTGTCGTACCATGTGACTTTCACAAAGGTAAAAAACTTTAGTTTCGTTGTATTTATATTTAAATTTGAAAAAAATTTATAATATCAATGTAAAAATATTATGTATTCTTAAAAAATACGGATAAAACAAGGACGAAAGAAGTACATATTAGATCAGATGGATTAGATCAGACGGATTAGAGTAAGATCGGAAGCTAAACGGGGATGAGAGAGAGAGAGATGCATAAGCTAAAACTAGAGATGCAATTCTAGGTTACACCATGGATGATGAAAGATGGACAGCTACTTCCATTTTCATGTCTCTGCAGGCTGCAGCTGAGCTAAAAGGAAGAGAGTGTCACCTTCTAGGTTAGGTTCGTAACCATTGATCCATTTACCTCTTTGAAAGAAAGCAGCAAAAAGATGAAGAGAATGTACAAAATCTACCTGAATTTGCTTTGATTTGGTGCTGCTTCAAGCAGCCATGCATATTATACCTAAATGAGTACGTAAATCACATGTAAGGATCAAAGAGCCAGCATTAATAATGAGTTTATTTCTTTCTTTCATTAACATTTGGAACAAACATAAACATCACAATAGAACAATTGATCATGATTAACAACAATGTAGCACACGATCACAATATCGTACATTTTGATTCTTGACTAGTACTTGACTAATTTGAAATTAAGTGAACTATATAAGAGAGAGATTATATTTTTCTTCTTTTAGCATGTCTTTCATGGGATTCCTCCAAGGCCACCACCTGCACCAGCTCCGCCACCAAACCCACCGCCAGCGCCAGCTCCACCGCCAAGTCCACCACCACCACCGAACCCGCCTCCACCTCCTGCTCCACCACCACCACCTAATCCACCTCCTGCTCCAGCTCCACCTCCGAACCCTCCACCAGCACCGCCTCCAAATCCACCACCACCACCTAGTCCACCGCCGCCTCCGAACCCTCCACCGCCACCTCCACCTAACCCACCACCAGCACCTGCACCTGCACCTGCACCCCCACCAAATCCAGCTCCACCACCTAACCCTCCTCCACCTCCTAACCCACCTCCACCACCTCCTCCTAAGCCACCACCAAATCTCGGACTATGAAAGAAGTTTTTCTCATCCTCGAACCCACTCGTGAGCTTCCTAGCAGTACTGGTGGCGCAAACAAGTGCACCAAGAAACAAAGCAAGAAGAAGCTTAGAAGAAGTCATCTTTGCCAAGTCTTATGATACTATAAAGATGACTCTGGTGCGAAGTGGGGGATCCAAGGAGGGCTTATATAGGGAAAAATATGAAGCCATGAACCCTGGAGCTAGGAAGTACAGTTGAGGTCTTAAATTTTGCTCATCTTCTCATCTAAAAGCCGGTGTTGGAAGAGTTAATGCACCCAACTGTCACTTTTGAAAAAGGAAACACTAAACCATGTCCCACGTCTGATCAAAACGAGTGGATCTTCACGTTGCTGTTCTAACAATGAAAGCCATTGTTTTTATGATTCAGAACCCAAACGGTACCATTGACCATTTTCACTCGAGTTCTTGCAATTTGCATGAACGTGTCTTGTTGAAACTCTCTGTGTGGGCTTTGGGGTTTACTTCTTCCCACTCCCCGTACCCATGCATTTCATTGACTTTGAAAAACGTAGGCTACCATTAATGCCACGGCTTGCTTGTTGGGGATGTGTTTAATACCCAAATACGCAATCAATGGAAGTTTAACCCCCCAAAAATAAAGAAGAAAAAGAGTGAATAATAAGTCCAGGGAGTAAGATAAAATTAGATCATGTAAATTGATAAATGGTATTTCTGTATTGATATATATATTTTTTTTGTTTAAATCGTTACGTTTCGTAATCATATTGTATGTGTAAATTTCGGTATAAGTTGAGAAAAGATTTTATGTAACGGTATTTATGTATCAATATATATTTTTTATATTCAAAATAATCATCTTATGTAATTATATTACACGCATAAATTTCGATATTCAATGCGTAATCGAAGAAGTATCAACAAGTTAGATAAAAGATCATGTATATTTTGAAATGATTGAATTAGGGAAAAATCAATTTTTATACACTCTCACTTATATAAAAAAAAATTATATAAAATGATATTTTCGTATCATTATAAATTTTTTTCATTCAATCATTCAAATCCTTATACTATGTAATCATATTACATAAAGAAGATTTTATGAAATGGTATTTTTGTATCATTGTACGTTCCTTATCATGATAATTACGCAATTACATTACACGTGTAAATTCCGGTTTATTTAGTTGGAAATCTTGAAGAGAGGTTAGGTTAGAGTCGTGATATTAATTAGAATTGGGGAACTATTTTGAAGGAAAACTCTTCTTCTTGTTAACCATTGTTAAGATAAGATGGATTTGATGAACAAAAGAATATTAATGTGATTTGTCTACTTGTATTGCTGGCATTAATTGTATGCTGTACAGGCAACAGTACCCAAACACCAACCAGACAAAAGCATGCTTAAATCCCCACATTTCAAAGGAAATTGAATTGGTTAGGCACCTGAGTAGCAAAATTTGGATAAATGCCTTGGTCCATTCAAGAATCCATGGCTTTAATTTCCTCGGGTCTCACTCAACTAAACTTAATTTGATGTATACACTTTCCGTCCCTTTTATATATATATATTTAGAAAATGAAATTTTTCGTAATTTTTTTATTTTTTCATATTAAAGGATATTGAACATCTATATTATTAAAAAAATAAAAATTTAATATAAAATAAGTTAAAATTAGAGTTTTTGTTTTAATCTCCATCAAAATCAAAGAGATACGGAAAAAAAAAATTCTTTTTTAAGCCAAGATATTGAACATCTATTTTTCATTTTTTTTCTCAAAATAAAATTCTTTTTCCTTATATAGACACTTAACACTCGTACCCTTTTTTATATTTATAAATTTATTTTTCATAATGTTTTGTACTTTTTCATATTATAAAGTATTAAAAATCTATATTATTAAAAAATCAAAATTTAATATAAACTATGTTAAAATTAAAGTTTTCGTGTTAATCTTGGTCAAAATCAAGGAGACGAAAAAAATCTTTTTTAGGCCAATATTTTGAGCATTTGTTTTTTGTTTTTTTTAATGTATCAAAATAAAATTCTTTTTTCTTATTTAGACACTTAATACTCTAACCTTTTTATATTATAAATTTATTTTTCTTTTGTTTTTTTGAATTGGGCCAGATTATGACATTGATGAGAGTAAACCCAAGTCACAAACTGACCCAAATCCGAGCAAGTGTCCTGTTGTATGCCACGTGGCACGAAATTATCCCCCACTGTCCATCAACATTATCCACGCTACCTCCAAAGAATCCTACACACCATATCCTGCCTGGAAAAGTCTTGGTTTTGAACCGTGAATGTCGGGATGGTTTGCCTCCGTTGCCAATCTCCATTCCTTCCCTTCCATTCTCAGCTCAAACCCAAACAGAAACTGAAAGCTGAAGGACAGCTTTGGCTCTTCTGCAAAGCTCCTCCAAGGCTGGTTTTACAGAGACAAACTGTTAATGCATTTGTGCCTTTGAGGACCAATTCCCATTCCATTGCTGCCATTCCTCCATCCCAATCTGGTGATGTCACAGTCTTTCTACAAACAAGGTCTAGTTGCTCTTTAGTTTTCTTGTTGAATTTGTCAGGAAATTTTGATGTACATGTGGGCTAATTCGGTTTTCCGGAAATGCAGTGCATTGCTTCTGGTTGTTTACTTGTTGGCAAATTTCGTGGCACCATATTTCATCTCCAGGTATTTCGAATTCGACAAGGTAGGGGAAGATCAGAAGAGGAATGAGAAATGATTAAACCTTGGAAGATGAGGATGAAGAAGATAACAGGAAATGTAGCTCAGGAATGCAGGCAGCTTTCACTGTAGACATGACAACATATTGGCAAAAACAGACCTGAAAAACTCTACCTTACGGTAGTATATGTTTCCTTGTATGAACATGTTATAGTCATTTTCTCCTATTATTTGCCCAATGCGCATTTATCGCCAGACAGTCCCGATTTACAGAACATGATACAGGGAGCAATTACTGCACAAACAAATTCATTCATTTTTTGAATCGAACTTCAAATTACTTCTGATGGGAACCATCAGCTCATTTCAGAATAATTTACAATTACCTGCAAAACTATGCTGCTTGGCCCAAGGGGAAAAGAAGGGAACAGAAAAATAGTATGATCATACCAATGTCCAATCACTTTCATCTAGGGATGGAGGTTTGTCAACCAGTGAGAGACTCTCAGGCTTAGGAGGCCTCTTCAAAAATAAAGATGACTTGCTATCAAAAAAGCTACCAAATGGACGAGAAGGGTTTTCATCTGAGTTCTTCTGGTCTTTTGGAGGAGGTTTTCTCCGCTGTTTATCCTTGCCACCAAAGTTAAGACCAAGCCTCTTAAACCGACGTTTTAGCTCACCAGCAGGGCTTCCGTTTTCATTTGCCGGTGTCTCTTCTTGCTTTATTGTCTTTATGACATCATCAGGAGACAATAACATTGTTTCCACTGTTTCATACACCTATTTACAGAATTCACATTGAACATCATCAGAAGTACACAATCAGACAATGGAAAGGAATCACAAGAAATAGCAAAATCCTATAAACAGATACTTGCAATCATGAGAAGAAACCAATGCAAATTCTTGCATTTGAATAAAACAAAGTCTCTTTCCCCTCACTAGGAATGCTGGAAACAAAGGCACTCCATCATCATTTCAATTAGCATTCAGTGTAACCATCTAGTGTATCATAAGCATTTGACATCGGTCCAATATGTTTAAAATACTTGTTATTTCCATTGGTAGATACATCCAGGCAGCAGTGTGCAATAGAACCCACCTGGCAAAGATTGTCTGTTTTATCATTCCAGACGCCACTCTGGCAAGTTGCAACAACATAGTCTTTGCACTCATAAAACAGCTTTGACAAGTTATCATTAGCAGAGAGCTTGTCCTCAGCTAATACAAGTCCCAAACCAAGCTGAACATTAGAAAAATGAGACATCAGCATTATAAGAATGACTTTGACTAATAATGTGTGACATAAAAATAAGAACAGAACAGCCAATTATCGATAATCCTGTCAAATCATGTTCTAGAAACAAAGTAGAAAAAATAGCAGACTCCTCTTTCCATTTCTTTTTCTTGGAGAGGTGGTGAGAGGAGATTGTTGGTATAAGTGCAACAGCTTGAATACATTTAACTGAACTCAAATTGGAAATAAGAGACATAAACAAAGAAATGCTCATCTGTTATTAGAGAAAACACTTACTAGAGAAACAAAAAGTTGTTCAAAAAGCTCAGAAGTGGGAATGTCCTCTAAGAAATTCAGAATTCCTTCCCTACAGGAACCATAAATCAAGCTATTCTTGTAAGAAAGCAATGATCCTATGATAGAAAATTTAAGACTAGTAACATCAAATCTTATGCATCCAACTTACACTGCCAAATCCTCATCAAAGAGAGGTGTTTGTCTAATGGCTGGTACTGGCTTGGCTGTCTCCCACAGTTCACGCCACAGATTACCTAACAAACGTGCATAATTCACATATCAGAACCAACTATAACAAAAGTTCCAGCAAGTGACACTACCTGCAGCTTAAGGATGCCAAACAAATGCATCAAGAAGTAAAAACCCTCTGCTCAACTAGAAGAGTATGTTGTACATGAGAAATGCTATGGTTGTCAGACCTCATTCTCCTAATACGAATTACACAAGGACATTATACAAGTTCATTCAAACATACTCCCTTGCGTATTCAATGAATCAATATTATCTCTTCAAAAGTAAAACCTTATCAATAAGAAACTAAAATGTAGCAAACTTTACTAAGTATAGGAAACTGGGTAAAACCTTCTTTTTGCATTCTACTACTTAGTTGACCTCTTGTAACCAAAGAGTTAACCTCATCGCTTGGCTCACTTTCAGTCCAATCAGGAGGAGAGTGCCATCTAACAAAATCTTCTAAAATACAGCCAGGATTTGCAGCCTAAAACGATTGTGAAATAGATTTATTTAGATTCAGCATTGAAAGAATATACTGTTGCATTCATATGTATCGACAACAATAGTAAGATAGAGGAATTTTCTTTGTTCAAAAATATCACCTTGAAAGCCTGCATGTCTGAGAGGAGTTGAGAACACCCAGCACCAACACTGACCCAAGAAAGATAAGGCAATGAGTAAAAGAATAGCAAGCATAACATAATTAACTCAACAGAGTGTTGCGATAACAGAGGAAAAACTGACATTTCACTCAAAAACTTTTATGTGTCTAACACAAAGACAGAAAAGATTAAGAAAATAATCAGAAAAATCCAACATAAATAACAGTGCTAGATAGGTTGATCCTGAAAGATAACATCATTGTTTTGAAGCAAACAAGATAACCTTAATAACATTAAGATTTATGAACAAAATTCATGAAGTAAACAGCTTAAGATGATGACCATTAAAAGAAGATACTAAGAGTTCTATAGTGAGAAATCCAAATAAAATGTTACAAAAGTAAGGAATGTTTGGTCAATATACTAACCTCCCCGTTCGAAGCACCAACTCCTCCGTTTCTCTGATAAGATCTTCTGAAAGCAAAGGTCCTTCCTACAGACATATACATAAACACACTAAGCCATGGGAATAGCCTCAAAAGGTACGCAATCTGTTACCAGAATTTGTGAGCCAAACCTGGGCAATAGGTGAGTATATAGGTTCACCAGTTTCCAACATTGTTAAATTATCAGCCGGTTGATTAGCTCCCAATCGAAGAACAAGTTCTCCAGTGCTAAGTCGCGCATACAATGCAGAGCTGGAAGAAACTGTGCCTATAGAACTATCTGACCCTTCAACATTTGAACTAGCTTCCCTCATTTCAGAATCAAATGATTCAGTGGCAATAGTACGGCGTCTTTTTCTTGAAAGACAACAGTTAATAACCTGTAATTGTTGATATAAAAGACATGAATTTAGATCTGGAATTTCATCCACAGGAATGCCTGGCAGATGTCTCTCTTCAGACCAAAATCTTCTCAGCTGCATGTAATTCCAAATACTTTTCATCAGATGAAGATTAACATTTAACAACAAGTATGCTTAATGCAAACAAACTCTAAACGCATCAAAATGTGAAAATGCAGGATTTTTATTCACATGAAGAGAACCTGTGGCATGAAAAAATCCTACTACTAATTGACACCCAAGTGCCACCATGTTGCTATGCTAGATAAGGGGCTATTATGATCTTATGCAATGATGATACCTTGAACTTCCTTATATAAGTTTTAATAGAAGATGGTTTTAGAGAGACAAACAGATCCAGCGTGTAAAATCAGTGAAGTTTTCTTTCATCATTGACCATTCATGTAAGTTCAGATAACAGTTCTGTATAGCCCACTTACTTCGATAACAACCCTGCACCAAAAGAGAGCCATTTTGCGAAGGGTTCTAAAGCTTCCAATGACTTCAGAAAGCTTAACGAGAAAGCTCTCTGGAGGAGCACCATGAATGTCTTTTGGCAAAGATATCATAGTTGTACATGTATTTGAATCAGAGACAAGCTGCCTTCGGAGGAAGTTTCCTTCTGCAAATATCTTGCAGATATTACAACGAAAGTGAAAGACCATCACAGGAAAATATGAAGGATTAAAGAAGAAACATATCTACTACAATAACACAAGTCCTGTCAATCACATATATGAATCTACCTGCATCAAACAGTGAATGAATCAAAGCCAGGACTCTCTCATCATCACCAAAGCCAGATGCAAGTTTATCCTCTTTGTCACGAAGAACTAACGACTTCACTGCAGAGAAACTCAAGCCTGTCCTTTCCCTAATAGGTGAAGAACTTCCTGAAGATGCCAAAAGATCTTTCAACAACTTAAACTTCTTTCCAGCCCTGGAACCAGAAGAAAGCACAGAAAAATATGAACACCACAAACAAGCTGAAAAATAATAAATCAATAGATCACACATTTGACCAGTTAGCATGAGCTCAAGCAAGAACACATTTTGAATCAGAAGATTAAATATCACTATCATGACGAAAAAAATCACTTGATCATCATGGCAAAGTGGTGCAAATGAACCGGAACATAGTCCCAATAAAGGGAACCAATTCACAAATCAGCATGTTTCATGAGGCATCAAATGATTTTAAATATCAACAACAGCAGGGAAAGACGAATGAAGTTAAGAATTCAAAGCATGTTAATGGAAAAAACCTACTCAACAGCTATAGCCAATTGCTTGATGACAGATGTTGGAGGAATGTTATTCGTGTTGACAGTATTTAAAACATCTACGGAGGGAATTGCTTCTAAAGCCTGTAGGATAACAATCTCGTTAGCTAAATCCATTCATTTGAATTTTATAATGACAGAAAAATAAACATTTTAATATCCATTATAGCAACCCTCACCCATGGCTGAGCAAAATAAAGAGAAATCACAAATGTACCTTTGCTTCCGCATCATTCTTCATGTTAAGCAAGTACATGTTTTCATCACAGAATGGAGCAGCCATTGTTGAATTTTCAACTTTCTCGGTGTCTTCGACTCCTTTTCTACCTATTCGTATATTCTTAAATCTTTCCTGCCACTCTTGCTTTGTCCCTAAATTTGCAGGTCTCCACCTAGAATGCTTTACCTCATGAATACACTGCATCATACCACACAAAATTTAAAACTAAAATAAATAAATATGTATTGAGAAATAAATTCTTTTAATTCCTTTAAATTTTCAGGGAAAATAAAATGCAAATAAAACTCAACTAAATTAGCATAATTAGTACTCAGCAGAATCTCAAAGCCTTTTCTGGCTTGTTTCATTGCTAAGAAAGCACGTGAAAACTAAAGAACATACAAATTGCAAAGCCTATGATTCCATTCCAAGCAAACTAAGCTAAACTCTACGACCTCAATACTTAAACAAGTCCAGCACAACGAAATTTCAACAAAAAAAAAAATTCTACACTTTACTTCATTTTCTCGAGAGCCAAACAAAACAGCACATTGTACCTTAATTCCAATTTCCATTTCACAACAAAATAGAAACAAATAACTAAACAAACAAAAACAGCTTAAATACTACATTTCAGCTTAAAACAAAACCAAATTTCAAACGAAAACTTACCTTCGACTCGCCTTCGTTCGTCAGAGATTCGTTCTTGAATTCCTTCGCCGGCGATAATTTATCAGAATCTTCACAAAGTGGATAAAGAAAAAACAACAAAAAAAAAACAAACAAATTCAGTTATCAATAATAACAACAATCCATTAAAAGCCGGAATTTATATTAATTTTTTTTCAAAAATCTAAATATAGCAAAGCCAAAAAAAAAATTTGCGATAAATATTTAACAGCCAAAAATATAGAAGATTTTTTTCCATTTTTTAACCTAGATCGGATTTCAAATCAGTGAAAACTCGCTCGGCTTTGGCAGCTGCGGAGTGGAAAGCGGTTCTCGCTTTGGAGACGAAGGACGGAGCTTCCATATCGTGCGCAAGGGGTACGCACGTTAAGATTCGGAGCGTAGGGTAACAGAGAGAGAGAGAGAGGACAGATGTTAAAATGGGAGAGACCAAAACGGTGGCATTTTCATTTTGCAGGGAGAGCGGGGGGATTTGTTTGGGGTGAAGAAGAGAGAGATGAGTGGAGAAAACAAAGGAGAATTTAAATTTTATTTTTATATTATAAAATTGAATATTTACTTTAATTTAAGGTAGTACAACTTTGTTTTGATAATTTTGATGTAAAGTTAAATGTATGGTTTGGCTTTGGATAAAGACTAAATTTTCAAGTTTGGACTTTTTCAGATAATTTCAATTTTGACTTTATCAAAAGACTGTAATAAGATTTGAAATTTTGAGTTTCGAAGAAGGTATTATTCAGATTAAGGTTTGATGACCAAGGTCGGAAAACTTCCACTTACATTATTTATGATTTTAATTTTTTTACATAATATTTTATGTTTTTTTTTTCTTTCAATTAGTCATCCGTGGATAAATTTTGTTTTCCGAAATGGGTTCACAATTAAGAACATTTTCATAATAAATTTAACTATATAATCCTTTCAAGAACAAAATTTATTTACGAGAGAATTAATTAAAAAAAATACAAAGTGATATGATGAAAAAATTGAAGTTACGGGAAAGTAGTTGAAATTTAACTTGAATAAATGAAGTTAATTTATTAACATTCTATTCAACCGGGCACTAGCCATTTTAAATGTAAAATTACGTAATTATATTTTTTATTTATCACCAAATTTTATAAATTATAAAAACACAAGAATTTACTAATAAAATTATCAATGATAATGTAACTCTCTTTTCCGATGAAAATGTAATGCCAATGTAATGTTGCATTACATTAACTTTTATATCACCAAATATTATAAAATGATTTTTTTCATTCACATTACACTGTTATTATCGAATGTAATCTTAATTCTTTTTTGTAGTAATGAATACGATAAAATTTTTTAATATATCTCACAGAATTATATATATATATAATTAATTAATTAAAAAAAGCAGAAATTGATTGTCGTCATTTGCATCAATCATTAGCTTCAAAAGCATATTATTAATTTCTTTAATCACCGTAACTTAGAAGCATCACCCACTTGATTTAAAAGAAATAATCCTTACATCCGTCCCATAATCATAAGAAATTTTTTTTGGTCAACACGTTTTAGGTGTCACGTAACACCTAACACTCACGATTTGCACGAGAAAGTGTCAACAATCTCTCTTTTTTTTACTTCTTCCTTTTTTTTTTTCTTTCAAATAATATTAAATAAATGAAAAATTTCTATTCATAAATGGGTTTATATTTATACATTGTAAGTATATAAATATTATATACTATTATTTAATTATAAAATATCATATCAGAAATATATAAAAATTAAAAAATTAAAAAATAAATTATAAATATTATTTAATATTTAGATTAAGGTTTGACTTGAAGTCTTTAATGGTCCATTTGGTGGAAATAGAACCGAATTTCAATAGTCTCAAGTTTAATGATCTCGAAATGACCGGCACAAGGAGCATTGACTGGACTTGGTTAATAATAAACTTCTCTTTAAAATAATGCATGTTTATTTAAATTTAATTGTAAAAACAAATATTAACATATTTATACAGATTTTTTATTTTAATATTAAAAATTAAGTTATATCGAATTTGAATAGAGATTTCAAAGATTAAGTCAAATTAGAATCATGTTTGAAAGACGAAGAAAAATGAAAAATTCAAATTAAAAATTTATATATTTTGGAATGAAATCGAATTAACATCTTTATTATATTGTAATGTTGTATATGATATATTTTATATTAAATATAATTAACATGTTAAGTATATATTTTTAAGTACTCTATTAGTCTCTTATTTAATTATTTATTTAAAAAAATTGAATATGATATATTTGATATTAAATTTTAAATTTATTAAAATATAGATAATTAATATTTTTTAATTTGAAAAATAAAATTATAATATAGAAAAGAATATTAACTATTTTATAAAAAGTATTCTGGAATATTAATGAAAGTAAATAAAGAAAAAGGGTCATAATATCACTCAAATTTAAAAGACATAATATTTAAAGTTCCTAAATTATTCAAAAAAATTCAAATAAATTATTATACTTTTATTGTATTAAATCAAACTCTTATACTTTTATTTTAAATTAAATAAATTTTTATTTTTTTTATTTTGAATCAAATAAATTTTTATAATTAATTATTAACTTAATAAAAATATTATTTGTCATGTTTCATAACGTTGATAATTGATGATTATATGACATGTTAACAACTTGATATATTACTATTGATGATAATGTAACATGTTAATTTAGTATGATAATGTGATCGTGGTAGTTTTTACCTTTTACATCAACATTATATAAATATAAAATAATAAATAATATTTTAATTAATAATAATTATTTATTTATTAATTATAAAAATTTATTTAATTTAAAATAAAAATATAAAAGATTGATTGAATATATTAAAAAATAAAAATTTTATTTAAAATTTTTTAAATAATTTAAACATTTATTTCAATATTATGTCAATTTAAAATCCAGACCGCTAATCACAAAATCGGAGGCACAATGGCACGGCTTAAAAAAAGAAAACTAATAATAATAAAAAGAGATAGAAAAATAAAGCTGTCTCGCCCGCTCTCACTGTTTCTCTCTAAAATTTAAGCGCCAAAAAATGGACGAAGAAATGGACGAAACCGAAGCCGTTCCTCAGGTCGTCATGATTTCCAAGCTTACATTTCTTCGATTTGTCTTTTCTCTAAAATCTGTTTGGTTGCTGAGAAAATCGGAGGAAAAGAAAGAAAAAAGAAAAACAAAGCGAAAGAAAAAGGAAAAAGTTTATCTCGCTTGTTCTCTGTCGATTCGTTTTCGAAAGAAGAAAAAATAACGAAACGTTGAACTATGAAATTTTAACGTTCTCTGTTGGCTTACCTAGTAAACAAGGAAAACCGAGAGATTTATTTGTGTATATAACTTTTTAAATTCTTGTTTTGGCTTTCCTCGTTTTGATTTCTGTAATTTTCTCTCCATTTTCTTACCATCCAAACAGAGACGAATCAGATTTTTTTTTCTTAACGAATTCGTTTCTGATTTTAAAAATGAAGATCAAGTAGAAGATCGACTACAACAGCTCAATCTTCAAGTGCTCATTGATGGCTTTGCTTCACTAGTAATTACTAACAATATTTATTTGATCAGAGATTGCGTTGGCTTTTAAGTTTGTTTTGATCCTAAGCAATTTTGTTTCGTATCTAGTTTATATTTGATTTAATTAGCAGTAAAATCTCTTAGACGTTATAATTTCTTGCTAATTAATCTGTTTGGATGGATCTAAATGCAGGTTTACATGGCATGCATTCAACACGGGCATAGGTGAGCTTCATCTTTGATTTCTACTTAGATTGTCATCTTTAATTTCATTGGTTTGAGTTCTATATTGAGAAAATTTAACAAAGATTTATCCCTGGAATCTGTATTAATGGATGAATTTTCAAACTCTATCCTGTCCAGAATTGGAATTTCTTACTACGATTCCAGCATTCGTCAACTTAACGTACTGGAAGTTTGGGATGATGGTAGCTCGGACTTTCCAATGATTGAGCTTGGTATGAGTTTCATGTCTTTCCTAGGAATCTAGAATCCATCCCATTATGTTTCTTGATAATATATAAGCAACTGGATTTTTGAAAATGTTTCCTAGGAATCTAGAATCCTGTCATTCATTGTCTTCATAATCTTTTCTCCCGTTTGCTATGGCTTCAGATTTTTAATGTTCCTTTAATCAGTTCTAACTCATAATCTCTCTCTCTCTCTCTCTTTGTTTGTTTTGCTTAACGATGCTTCAGTGAAATATCAAGCCAAGCCCGTGGTCATATACACAAGCACTAAAGCTGAAGAATCCTTTCTGTCAGCTTTGCAAGGAAGTGGTATACACTCTTTTTGTTTGGTTGACTTGTAAATTATCATCTTATTTACTCTATAAAGTGATGCAGATGGAATGACAGAGGCTCCTACAGTGAAGCTTGTTAAAAGTTCGATATTTACTTATGAGCAAGCATGGCACAGGTATCAAAAGGACAGTAAAATATTAATTGACACCTTTTGGTTCTTGTCTTCAGGATTAATATAGATAGATATGTAACTGGTAGGATGACTAAATTTCTAAATCGAAGCATTTAGC
Organism: Theobroma cacao; assembly: GCF_000208745.1. Taxonomy (NCBI): domain Eukaryota; kingdom Viridiplantae; phylum Streptophyta; class Magnoliopsida; order Malvales; family Malvaceae; genus Theobroma; species Theobroma cacao. The sequence goes on from NC_030856.1 coordinate 1,753,290, forward strand.
AAGGGTTCTTGTTTGTATAATTGGCAATCTCAAGTATGGTCAATACGACCACCCAATCCCAGCCCTTAATTTACAGAGGCAATGTAATCCCAAGGTTCTTTTAAACAGTTTCCTTGTAGATTCTTGGCAATTTTATTAGCATTCCGTTGCGGCTTTACTGAAAAGCTTCTGCATCTTCTTTCATATGAAGCACGTTTCAGGTGTCAAACTTAGGGGAGTCCAGTAAGTGGTTCATAACTTCATCTTAATATGTCATATATCCAATATTTGGAAGAAGCCACCACTACCAACTACTGGTACAAATTTACCATGCTTAACTTCTGCTGCTGATATGGATTGATTAAAAGAAATTGTATTCAATCAGCACATTAATTCTTATTATGAACTTGTTCACATTGTCATAGGATTTAGTACCTCTACTTACTCATTTTGTAGAGTAGACTGAACTCACCTTAGTTTGCTGTCCTGAAATATCTTTCTTAAATTCCATACCTAGACCCATGTTCTTCAACCCCAGCTTTAGTCATCAAAATTCCCTCTCACCGTTTCTTTTCTGATTTCTCATTTGGCTTTTATAGGTTGATATACCTTCGAGTAACGGGAATGGATGATGGGTTAAACATCAAGGAGAGAATTTGCTATGTGAGTCGTGAAATATGAATTTCTTTTTGCATATGATCAATTTATACTTCTGTCATCTTTGATGAAAAATTCATTTGCAATAAGATTACATAATTTCAGCTTGAAGTCATGGTTCAGTCAGATTTTTTATGTTATTTGTAATTTCCTTTATAACATGATTATGATACAGTTTCAAGTTTGGTTTGGATCTTTTTGAATAATTAATATTTCAAATTATTAAATAATACATTAATATGTAAAAACTTTTGATATAAACATTTTGAGGAAAAAAACAAAAGAAACGTGCTTTTAACGGTTCTGCAGTTTGACAGTTTAGCTTCTCTGTTTCAGTCTTTGAGATAGTGAGTTGCGTTTTTAACAGCTTCCTGACATTAAGAAACAAAAAACGAAAAGGTGTTATACTGTCTAAAGTATAAACTCTGCTTTCATGTTTGATCCCTTTCTTTTGAGGTTGTCAGGACCCTTCTTTTCTAATTGCAAAAGACACATCCTATCGACCATATCGATAGAATTCTGCTGTCATTTACGTATTCTTTTTCTTTTTCAACTATTGCAGCTGAGTTCTATGATGGACATGGGTAGTGATGTCCAAGTTCGCGTAAGTGGGGGCCTGCTTGCCATATTAGAGAATGAAAGGATTGTAGATACCCTCGAGCAAAAGGAATGTGGGAATGCTTCAATTACAATTGATTCCGTCATTGAAATTTCATTGTATCATTTTATGTGACAATGCTTAGAGGATCCGTTCTTTATCATTCTTCTTCTTCTTCTTCTGCTTTTCTAATTTTTCAACTAAAAAATTTTACCTTTAGCCAAAAGAACAATAAATTCACAAAACAAGACTCAATATGTATTAATTACCTTGACAATTGAAAAATAGGGACAAGTTTCTTAAGCTTGATGCTGCAGCACACGAGGCATTGCAGATATTTCAAGTAGATAAACATCCAAGTCATATGGGAATTGGTAGAGCAAAGGAAGGGTAACTGCTGCTATTATACTGCAAATTAGACTTCTTGCTAGGTATACTTTTCTATGTTTTAACTTGAACACATCTCTAATGATTTCTTGATTTGTAGGTTCTCTGTGTTTGGAATGATGAACAAGGTTTGTAAAGTAACATGATTTTCATCTTGTACTATCTTTTCTCACTTTGGACTGATTCATTTTCTCGTTAAACTTAAGTGTGTGACGCCAATGGGGAGACGTCTTTTGAGGTACATCAAACTTGAAAAATCTGTTATCTAGCTGCTTCTAATTTTACATCTAACCTAAACACTTGGACAATGGTTTTCCTTGCTTTAGAAACTGGTTCCTCAGGCCCATACTTGACCTGGAAAACTTGAACAATCGTCTCAATGCTGTATCCTTCTATTCTTTAATCATATGGGGAATGTACTCACTTTACCTGAACCAAAATTCAGTTTGGTGGCATGTCAAATAAAGAAGACAATAAAGAATACCACAACCTGCACTGTTGTGAGGTGGAGTCTGGTCATAGAATTGGTTTTCAGCTATGTTCTTAATCTACTATTATCATCACTTATAGCCTTTAACAGGATTAAGATATCATTCTTTCTTTCTTCTGAAGAATTGATGGTTTCCCTACGCGAAACTCTGAAGTCTGTGAAGGATATCCCTCACATACTAAAGGTATGATCATTGCAGTTAATTGTTCACCTTTCTACCCTTCCTGCCTGCATAAAGTCAGAATTTCCAGGTTTATGGTTTATTTACAGTTACTGCATGTAGCAACTAACATATGATGCATTAAGTTCAATTTGTACCATCAGAAGTCTTTCTTATTTTTTTCTTTGCTAAAAGGATATATTTCTTCGATGCTAAGTTGACCAATTTATTACTATAATGGGATTCATTTCTTTTCTTGTGGAAGAAATTCAACTCACCAAACTCCATGTGTACAAGTAGTGACTGGATGGCTTTTCTGAAGGTATTGCTTGCTAGAATTTTCCAAGTTTTCATTCCATCCTCTCTCCAGGTCAGTTGATATATGTGAAATTGAACATCTGGCATTGGTAAGATGATCTTCTAGATATAACATCAATGATTGAGTTTTTGTTTCTTTGAGCTTCACATATAACCTATGCTGTGAGTATAGATAAATAACAATATGAAGTAACATAGAGCAAATACTTCTCATTTCAGCAATCATTTCAGTTATGGTTTAATTTTGTGCTAAATAAATTCGTCGCATAAAATGCAATGAGTTTTTGAGAGTGATGTAACACAGTTTAATTTTCCTATAAATCTTTGTTCTCTTGCAGAGTGTCTGTTCACTCTTGCATGTTAACAAGATATTTGAAGTAGGCATTTCTGAAAACCTTCGGGAGCATATGGAGTACTTGAATTTGGACATTGTTGCTAAGGTATCAAAATTAGTCTTGGCACATTTCCTCTTTTCACGAGGTTGGACGTGAAATATTTATCTTTTGTGTTACCTGATCTTTTCTGCAGGCTAGTTCATGCATCACAGCAGATCTGGCATTTGTCTATGAATTGGTTAGTCCCTATCACTTCGTAACATTTCATTTGACCCAGTGATGCTCATTGTTTCCACAGACATGTTAAAATTAAATCCCTTGTGAAAGTTATGTCATTCGGAGTTCTGGAAATCACGTAAGGTTCCAAGAGTAGTACTTCCTAATTTAGCTGTTCTACATCCACGTCTAGACTTCCATTTAACAAAAGTCATAATGTAGCCTTCTGAAGAAATTTACGTAATCCCTCCTCATCTGTGTGATTCCCATTCAAAACCTGAAACGAGTGGCTAATTTAATGAAAGAGTAAATAACATTAAAAAAAAAAAACAGAGTGAATGTTTCAGCCTAGAAGAATGACAGATTCCTATCTTCTAGCACATGCAAAATGTGGGAAATGGCTCTGTGCAATTTACAAAAAAATAAATAAATTCTGAATTGATGGAGATACATGTTCTAACTAGAGATTAATACAAGAAGGTGCTTAAAAATTGACAATATAATAATAAAGTAGGGGACTGAATATGCTACTTTCTTTTTCTCCTAGTTTCTATTATTTTACTTCATGCAGCTGTAGTTTTATATTTTATTTTAGTGACCTTTAAATAAGTGGAGTTATGGTGATTAGAAGAATGTTGTTTTTCCTGCTGTTAACCTTGTCAATATCTTCTTTAAATTGACACATTCAGTGTATTTATAGGTCATTGGTGTTATTGATGTAAATAGAAGTAAAGAGAAGGGCTATGGGACAATAGTGAAAGAGGGTTTCTGCGATGAGGTGAGACATTTGTTCTGATTTTTCTGTGAGGAGGATAGCATGTTTCCTGCGGCGTATTTTTTTCCTTCATACTGTAAACTTCCCAGTCGTTACTGTTATGTCGATTTGTGCACAGTTGGATGAGCTGAGACATATATACGAGGAATTGCCAGAATTCCTAGAAGAGGTGGTTGGAGTACAAACCAACTATATGATAAATTTATAGCATGAATTGAGGTTTTCTGCAGCTATGTTTACATTAATTAGCATACTCACAGGTGGCATCATTGGAGCTCGCACAACTTCCTCATTTGCGCAAAGAGGAGTTTGCTCCTCGTATCGTTTATATACATCAAATAGGTGGGTCTGTGCCATTTCAGCATATTATATGTCAACCTATTTCCTATGTTATTAAACATATTTTTCTCCACTGATATTATCTTACAAGTACCTCTTAATTTTTAATTATCATGTCATGATCTTATGCATTAGAGCTTAGAGGACACTTTGCCTGATTATGCTCTTTCCTTCGTTTCTGTTGTAGGATACTTAATGTGTTTTTTTGAAGAGAAAATTGATGAAATCACACAAGAGAAACTTCAGGATTTTGAATTTGCAGTAAGTTGATACATGCATCATGTTTAAATGAATAGCATGCTAAATTCTTAACTGTTTAAACATTAAGATTTCCAAGGCAAAGTAAGTTGATATTTGCATAAGATATAAACAAATGCGAATGTTATGGAAATTCAGTTCTCTGATTCTGGAGGGATAACAAAGAGATTTTTTTATCGTACACCAAAGACACGAGAGTTGGATGACCTTCTTGGAGATATTTATCATAAAATTCTAGGTAAGTTTCCACCCCACGGTGCTGTTTGAAAGTGAAATTAGACAATCCATGTCAGTTAAATGGGGAACATAAGGTTTAGTGAATTTCTTCGTAAAGTTTCTTATTTCTTAAATTCATTATTGAAGATATGGAGAGGGCAATTATCAGAGACTTGGTCTCACATGTATCAACGTTCTCAACACATCTGCTTAAGGCTGTGAACTTTGTGGCTGAACTTGATTGGTAAGAATCACCAACAATGCTCTTATCCCTATTTGTCTTTCCTCTGTAATGTAAAGATGTATGATTGTGAGGTTCTATGTTACTGACTACAGTGTCTTCATATTGATATTAGCTTTTTGTCGTTGGCAATGGTTGCTCGCCAGAACAATTATGTGAGGCCTACTTTAACCATGGAAACCTTTCTTGACATACAAAATGGAAGGTAGGAACCATCTACTTATGCACAGTTTCACACCATTTTCATCTTAAAAGGACCTCTCAAAAAGTTTTGTTTTTCTATGGGTAGACTTCTTTCTTTTTTTTTTTTTTGTTGGCAAAGAATTTAATGACCTCATACTGGTCACAGGCATGTTTTGCAGGAAATGACCGTAGACACATTTATCCCCAACGATACAAAGATTCTTGATGAAGGTAAATTGAACTAAAAGTTCAATTGTAGCATGCCAAATCCCAGGATAACTTATCTCATCTAAAGTAGACCATTCCAATATTTCATTATTAAGTTGTTTTTTGTCAAAATCTTAAGATTCCGTTATTTTCAGGAAGGATTCATATCATTACTGGTCCTAATTATTCAGGGAAAAGCATCTACATAAAGCAGGTAGATGAAGCATCTTTGCATAAATTGCGTATTGGTGTGCTCACATTTGCTGAGTTTTGATGGATTTATTAAATAAATTATGTTGTTTTTTCTGTTTCCTTTTTTTACAGCGCGTGTTTATGAGATCCCTTTTCATCTGCAATATGGTTACGTTATAAAATGTTCCAATTTTTTTTTTTGTAATCAGCACTATTATTTTGTGCTAGAGATAACAGCAAGCATGTGCCAGGCACCATTTAGGCCATGGATAACTGTTGAATTCTTAGTACAGTTTCCCAAGCCTTCATATAAATAATTTCTCCTGTAAATTGCACTTGATCACAAATTTTTGGTTTTCCTAGGTGGCTTTAATTGTTTTCCTTTCTCATATCGGAAGTTTTGTACCTGCTGATGCTGCAACAGTAGGATTGACTGATAGGTATGTGGCGTGCTAGTGGCTAACTTTGTTCTTAAAATTGCACAATATCTACGTTGATATCCAGTTGGTCACATCAAACGTGTTTCCAACTATGACAGGATATTCTGTGGAATGGGAAGCAAGCTTATGACTGCAGAACAGTCGACATTTATGATTGATCTACATCAAGTGGGAATGATGCTAAGGTATACAGGATGAGAATGGGTTATGATAGCCCCATAATCTTGTTAATCTCTAGGTTAATGATGTGGCATCTTGTGATCATTCTTCTTGAAAGTTGATGTGAATAATTAACTTTGTTTGGGTAATTGATAAGCAAGTAACTTTCCTCATTTTAATCCATTCTGTTGATATGTTTCACAGGCAGGCAACTTCGCGATCTTTATGTTTGCTGGACGAATTTGGTAAAGGCACCCTTACGGAAGGTAGGCGTCTTCTACGGAACTTTACTCCTCAGATATGCAATGTCTGATGTTTATTGCAGATATGTCCATTGAATTATTGCTACCATTTTGAATTCAGATGGCATTGGTCTTCTTGGTGGGACCATAAATCACTTTGTCACCTCATATGTTCCGCCAAAGGTTTGCTGGTCTTCTCTCATTTTTTTCCCCCAAAAATTACAAGCTATTGTGATAATCTGACGGGTGCACTTGAGCTATACTATTCTATTCTTACGATTTAAGAGTATTACCATCTACAAGTCACTGGCTCTCAGTGTAACCACTGTCAGTCTAACCCTGGCTACATGTACCCTCATTTGGAGCTAGCACTTTGCACGGTAGCTTCTAACTATTTACAATCAAGTGTTTGTTTCAGCCTATCTACTCGGCTCTTGCATTAAGTCATACCCTTCATTCGCAATCTCAGGGATTTAAGCAGAACTGAGGAGCACATATTGATTTGTATTACTAAAATAGTTACTCGATTTGCAGGTTCTGGTGTGCACTCACTTGACCGAGTTATTTAATGAAAGTTGCTTACCAAAGGTACCCATTGTTGCAGAGTTTCTGCCCAACTTCAGCTAGTGGAAAAACAACGGGCGTTTGACCTTATTCTTCTTAACTCTTTTCCCTTTCTTGATCAATTTCAGTCTGAGAAAATCAACTTTTACACCATGAGCGTGCTGCGGCCTGATGATAACGCTACAAATGTTGAAGACATCATATTTCTCTACCGGTATGGTTTTGTTGCATTTTACATCACGTTACTCGGATCACAGTAAATTTATGATTGTCGAATATAGACCCAATGGGCTCTCATAGGAGGAGAGGTGACAAACGAGGCCCCTGTTTCTTACTAGTATTTTTCTTGTCTTAATTGTTTCCAAAGATTGGCCCATCTGTCAGACTTGGCAGTGGCTAATGTTGGGAATTGCAATTCCTTAGCCATACCCATTGATTTCCATTGTCCTTTTTAGTCCACGAAATAAATGTGCATCACATTCTTGCAGGTTAGTTCCCGGACATGCGGCTCTGAGCTATGGTGATTTTTCTTCCTCAATTATTTTATTCTATGTAACCTAAGGATTTATGTTGGAAATCTTTATTGAAAGTTCACATGAATCATTTCATATTTATCCTGCAGGGCTGCATTGTGCACTTCTAGCAGGTATGTTCAGAATCTCCTAATAGTAAAATTGAAAATTCTAACAAGGCAAATGAATCTGATAATGTAGAACTCATCTAGGGGAAATGAGTCAAATGACCATTGGTCTCCAACTGATTGCACTGTTCATGTAGGTGTCCCAAAAGAAGTGATTAACAGAGCAGCGTTAGTCTTGGATGCTATTGAAAATAACAAAAACGTGGAGCGATTGTGCGATGAGAAAATATCAGCCAAAGATCGGCAATACAAGGTTCCATATTCAGGAACCAAATCTCAAAAAAAAAAAAAAGAATTTGATTTATCTATTATTTGTTCATGAATATATGAACTCACATTCATTGATTCTGTTAAATTCAGGGTGCAGTTGATAAGATGTTGGCATTTGATGCACTCGAGGGTGATCTCAGTGCCTTCTTCCGAGACATATGACTACCTCAAACCTAAACCATGAAAGGTATCCTTGCACTGTCCCGTACATTATTGTCCAATATTTGGTGCATTTTACATTCTTTCTCATAGAATCAATGGAATCTGCATTCCCCCAAATGAGGAACTGAACAATGATTAGTATTCAATTGTCTTTAGGTTCTTTTTAGATTCATCCACCATAAAAATAACAGTGAAGACCTCAACCATGCTTAATTGACTGGTTATAGCATTCTGTTTTGACAAAATTTCAATGGATGAAACTCGGTGGAATCAAACTGCCAAAAAAACTGTAGAAGAGGAACTGAAACTAGAAAATTAACCAGCAATTAAGATTTATTGATCATGGATGATTTGCTAAATAAATGAAACTATGCATTACAATGGTATACATAGATCTTTGTTCTATTATTTGTCACGAATGGATACTTGAAATATCCATGGTAAATCTTTGTCACCCGTACTAGCTGCTATGGCTGAATCGTTGTTCCTCCCAACTGTCTGATTCTCTGTCTCTAAGACTACTCCATTTGATTTATTGGCTATAAGCTTAAGTAGAAACTAGCTGCCTAACATTCATGGGGACACTGTACTGCGTTGTACCATCAAAAAGAGCATCCACAAAAATTCTAGCCGTAGCCTCTGTTGGATGGTACAGATCCCAGAAAACATGATCTTTCCTGTTGGAGCAATATGTCGAAATGGGCACACAAGGGACCTTAGCTTTCAGATCTCCAAGGCCACAACAGGCAGCTTTAATCTCATTGAAGCCTGCATACACACAATTGAAAATCACATCAAAACTTAGGGAGATTAGGGTGGGGGGTGGGGGGAAGCACAAAAACGACAGGGTTTTATACCGTAAGCAGATGGTTTTTGGATGACGCTTTGCATGATTCCGTAAGTATCAAAGTAGGAGTAGTTTATGCCTTGAAGTTCCGATTTCAACCCGTTCAACATTGCCTTCAGCCCTTGGTTGTACTTATCAGACCAGAAATTTCGTTCTTCGTTGCATTCTTGGGTCTTGTTTTTAACTCTTTCTGCAGGAATACATCCGATCAACCCGACGCCACTAATGAAAAATTTACGTGCACCGAACGCGTAAAGTTTCTGTCAATACAATAAAATTTAAAATTTAATTAATATTGTTTATATCAAATTGTAAGATATTATCTGTTTTAATTAATTAAAATTTAAAAATAATGTGAATATTTAAATATTTAATTTTACTCTAATACACATTTATAATTTTTTTTTTTTAAATCGTGACACTTGACATGTAACGATTTTAAACAAAATAAAGAAGAAATAGTCAGTTACCTTGAGTTGTGCTTTTAGGTTGTTAGCCATCAAGTCTACGAATTGTTGTGGGGTGTACTTCTTTCTGAGATCGGAAGAACCAAAGTAATCGAAGAGGTCATTGCTACCGATGACAATGGCGAAAAGAGATTCGGCTGAGTGCTTTTCTGCACCTGCGCCTAGCTGTTGCATTAAAATTTTATGCACTGCTAGGTAGTTGTCCACTTGTTTTGGTAAAGGTATGGCTTGACCCTGCATGTCACAAATATGTTAAAAATGCAATTTGATCAACAAGCGGGGATAGCTCAGTTGGGAGAGCGTCAGACTGAAGATCTGAAGGTCACGTGTTCGATCCACGTTCACCGCATTATATTATTTTATTTTGAGTTTCTATTTAAAGGTCCAGTGGGCTAATATCCAAAGAAATTGGGCCCACCAAATCCAGAAGCTAATTATTTTATTTTAAATTTATATTAAAGGCCCAGTTGCTAAAATCCAAGAAATTGGGCCCACCAAATCCAGAAGCCAACATTGGGACAACCATAATTTAATAAAAGTGGGTCATTCCATGCGAAGGGGTCCAATTATTTCACCATAGAGGAAAAAACAAGTAAAATATATAAATTGGAAAAAAATGCAAATATATTAACAGTAAAGGAATTTTCATGTATTATTCTCTTTATTTTTTTCACTTACAAAAACTTGATCTGTGCTGTTGAAGATTCCGGCACCGCCGGAGGCGAAGCTGACACCGTTGGTATACGAAGCATCCTTCTTGTTCGACAAGGAAAGATATGGTGGTGAAGTTGGTAACCCTAGTTTTTCAGCTGGCCAAAAACCAAATGTTACTAAAAAGTAAGAAACAAGGTAAAACACAAAAAAAGAAAAAAACCCTAGCTAGTAGTACTAGTCAAAGGTATAGTGAAGCAATAACTCAAGGTGACAGAACATATAGCAAGGGTTTCATTAGGTTTTTATTCAATGTTGTCTTAAATAAGAGTAGGTTGCCTCTGGGTCATAAAAATCTTTGGTGGAAAATTTAAAGCCAGCAGGCTCCACAATGTTTTTCCTGTTGCAAAAACAATATATATATATATTATATATATTATATATATATATATATATTATATATAGACATANCATATTTCATATATTATATATATATATATAGTATAGTCTAATTAAATGTATCTTAAGTTAATAGTCGAGCGAATAAACTAATCCCCGTTGTCTCGTTGTTGTTCATGTTTCTTTTTTGGTAGGTCTTGAAATGAAATTCTTTTTTATTTTAAAGTTTTTTATCTTAATCTCTATGAAAATCAAAGAGAAACAAAAGTTTAAAGACGAAGAAGAAATTATTTTTAAAAAAATTATAAAATAACTTGTCAACTTAAAATAAAGCTGCATGTACATGTAAGCATCAATGGATATATACTTTATTAATTTAATAAATATTATTCAAACTGTATGTTAGAATCAACCCACATGAGCATCAACACTCTTTTTAACTTTTTCAAGTGATTCATCAGCCTTTTTTTGCTTTTGGGACATCTGTCAATTACGACTTGTGTACTTAAGATTTCCTCAATAAGCACACCCTAGATAAGAATTTTGAAATAATCTATACATTTTTTTATATTTATTATTTAAAAAAAAATTCACATAATCATCCAAAGATTGGGTTTTGTATTTTCTATCTTCATCCCCAAAAGAAAGAAAGAAAGTAGAAGACATGGAGAGACAAAGAACATCACTATCATAAATTAGTAAGGAAAAAGGTTACAAAAATGAAGGTGAAAGTGGTTAGCTTGCATGGCTATTGTCATGTTTATTTCCAAGCTTTTGCACATTGAAACTTCTACAAAAGCTCCTTCTCTCTCGTTCATCATGTGAAAGATATTGACATCCCCAAGCATGATTAAAGGGTATGATTCATTGCTTTGTCAATGTTAATTTTTTTTTAGATTTGAAGAAAAAGATTCGAACCCTGTTCTTTAAGTAGAGAATCATGTGTGAATCAGCGAATTAAATACTAAAGTGTTTTTTTGTTAATGTTAATTCATGATCAGTTTCTGATCAAATTTTCTTGTACTGTTTCGTGATGATTTAAGTAAGAAAAAGTGACTTACCAATCAAATCTGCTGCGTTCTTGCCATTGCAGAACCTCCCAGTAGGTTTCTTGGTAGGAAAATCGATCCCGTTGTGAGGGAAATTTGCCTTGGCAACAGAAACAGGAAGATAGTTGTTGTTGCCAACATCAACCTGGGAGTCTCCGAAAACAAACACAGCCGGCACCATTTGAGCTTTCGAGACCTCGAAACTCAAAGCAAACAGAGAGAGCAAGAAGAAGAAGAAGAAGGAGAAGAAGTTCACCAGGAAAGCTCTGGCATCCATTTTTAAGCAGCAGTAGGGTTAGAAGAGAAGAAGAAGAAGAAGGAAGGAGACTCTCTCTGTCTAGTTAAGAGCTTTGGGTTAAGGCTTTCATGTGGGTTTTTATAGAGACAGTTGGTGGTGTGAAAAAGGGAACAATGGCAAAAGATTCAATGGCGTGGCTTATGGGAGTACAGAGGAAACCCCACACTTATCCCACTCTATGAATCAAAGCACTAGTCATGTGAAGTCACACCTGACTTAATCCTTTTCTTCCTATTAGAGAAGACCCTGTTTGAGTTTCAATATATTCATTGTTTAATATGTGTTGGTGTATGCTTAAACTTATCTCATGCAAACTCATCTATCATTAACCTAATCCTGATGCTGTCTCTGCCAAAATAAATATGAATTTTGTTTTGGGTAGTAATTGTTTGGGTTTTTTGAACATATAACACCAAAATTATCATCTCATTACTTTTTTTGTTGTTTCCTTATTTTATCGTATATCGTTGACTAAATGAGTTTTGATCGAAACTATAAATTTGAAGATTTTTTTTTTATTGAATAAAATGTTTATCGACACTTTTTTTAAAGTATGATTAGTTTCTGTTTAATTTTTATATGATTGAATCATTAAATGAATTTTAAAATTTATTTCATCAAAATGCATATGATTAGGTTTAACCTGACGTATGAGTTATATTAACTATAACACGATGTATCAATTCTTTTTTATATATATAAAGAAACGAGTTCCGAAACCAAAAATTGTAAGAAATTTGACAAAAAAGAACTCTGAAATTAAGACTAGATACCCATGGTTTCGTGAGGGAATCAAATGGAAGTTGTGTGAATTTATCATTGTAGACTCAAGAATTAACAGTATCATCCTTTGATAAAAAACTTGGTCAGCTCAGTTGAATGTAGATGGAGACGTTGATCCCATCCTAGAGAGACAATAACCAAGTGGGAAGACAGAGAGAATATGGGTCCCATTTTCCATGGTTGTGGAATTTGGAGAAAGTCTTGCTGCAGATATCTTTTCCAGCTTTTCTTTCTGTTGAAGGCCGGCATTGGTATCTTTCTATTCGGTTGAAGGGCACCGACCCATACCCAACCCACTCCCTAAGTTTTATTTTTTATGTATTTTTTTTTCAATATTTTTGGGGTTTTTTCTGTTAGTTTACAACTGAATTAATTCTTCTTCAACCTATTGTGCATCATCTTTTTATTATTGAATTTGTTTGTTAGTATGGCACCGTTTATGGTTGGTAGATATGGGCACTTTAATTTGTTTTGCCTAAAGTTTGGTTTTCAAGTTGTTTGATAAGGAACATATATGCATATGTCATGTATTAAATAATCGGTTTCGGTTTAGGATATTTCAAAAATAACCGATATTTTACTCGTTGACATTTTCGTCAAAAAGAATGTTAAAGTTCAAAGTTCGAATTCATTTTCTTTTTTAAGATTGATTCCTTTTAAATACACCAAAAAACAATAAATTGTAAAGATTTCGCTTTGTAAACACCTTACATAACAAATGTTTCATTGCATACATACATGTCATATATGTATAAATTTAATTGAATCAAAAGGAAGGCTAAAGTCTAAGGTTCGAATTTCCTCTTTTTTCTTCCATCAGCTCATCTCGAATGTATTAAAAATATAATTACGATTTCATTTTGTAAACGCTATTTTCTTATAATTAATTTGAATGATACACATGCTAATTTCATATTTTTCTTTTTTTGGTGATTTTTTAGCTAGCTATTATATTAAATTTTAGCTAGAATAAGGCAGGCAAAGCATAGGAATTAGCTGGAAAACTGCTTTTGTACTCACACTGTTGACCTTAAAACTTGGATAAGCCATCCAACAAAACATGTTTTATTTTATATTGACTTATTACTTTCCAAGTCCTTCAAGCAATGATCAAGAAGGGTTTGTTAATATATATAAAAAAAAACAATTTATTCCTTAAATTAACTATTGACTTGTAGGGAAGACAAAGTTTCGCTTTCACTTAATAATTTCACAATATTCTATGATTGTATATGAAATTTATTAACTGCGTAATTTTAATTCGAAAAATGTTAATATAAGAGCAATACGAGAATTTGAAACTCTCTGATTGATTGTATGTAAAATTCATTAACTGTATAATTCTAATTTCAAAAATGTTAAGATAAGAATAATACGAGAATTTGAAATTCTGTGATCGTATCTGAAATTCATTAACCGTGTAATTCTAGATCCGAAAAATGTTGAAAAAAACAAGAGTAGTGTAAGAATTTGGGAGTGGGAAAGGGTTTCCCTAACAGCAAGTAGCCAGCTGCTAAATGGGGAAGAACATGGTGATGACGCATAACAAGTTTGACCAACAGCCGATTGTCCTTTATGGTGGCTAATTGTGATGACTCACAAATTGTAGAGCTGGCGAAACCCACTGCCCCATGTTTGACCCACACGGTGGTTAGCCGCTGGGGACCTTCGGGTGCAACCTAGCCGACAGTTGGTGGGACCATGGCTATCTATTTTGATAACGTGGTGCGTCACCAAAATGAGTGGTTCCAGACTGCTAACCAAATCTGAATTAAGGAATGAAGGCCAAATGGGTCATCCTCCTCCCTTTTTTCATGCTTGTTTTCGAGCTCAAAAGCATGGAAAATTCAAACAAAAATTTGGGTGTCATACAACTAAGAAAAGATATTCAAATTCTCAATCATTACATATCAAAAAAAAATTTGATCGTTTTTTTTAAATAAATGATAAATTTTCGACGCGTAATCGAATTTTTAAGTGTTTTCATTTTAAATTTTGATAGAGAAAACGAATAATTTGCATGTCAAATTATTACATACAAACTCTAAGCCGACATAAAAATTCTTCTAATTTTAAGAATATACAATAAATAACATGTGCTTGATATATGGTTTTATAATTTTATAATATACAAATTTCGTTAAAACTTACATAATTTATAAAAAAAAAACCCAAATATAATGCATACATGTTTGCATACATATCATCTCGAATCAATATTTTATAAGATTTTATCATTAAATTAATAAAATCTTTAGGCAATAAAATCAAGAAATTAGTGTGAAAGGAGGCAAGAACAATGGTGATGCTGCTACAACCATGAGAGATTGAGAGTTAGGACTCAAGTTCCTATCCTAACGTGTGAAAGGATCAGATCTGATTTGCTCACTTATCACAATTTTTCAATTTTTTTTTTGTCTTATCTCTTTGAAGCTAATATCTGCTTTGTCTTGTTTTAAGCCTGTCTTTGTGGAGTTCATATTTCATATGTGCATGTCAATTTAATAAAATGGTGCCCATTTTGTTACAACCATGGAAAAAAAAAAAGTCAAATTCTTGGTATTTCTAAAACTATGATAGATTGATTTCAACCTCCAATAGTTGATTGATAGAGACATTACTTTTTTTCTCAAAAAAATTAAATTATTATAATGAACAACGTTCACATTTATAAATTCAGAACTTCTCATTTACCTATTTGATATGAGATTTTATATTATTCTCTCATACTCGAATTCACAAAGTCTTTGTTGCGACTCAAGTATAAGTTAGCTTTGATACTATTTTGTCATGGAACTATTACCTTATTCCTAAATGGCTATCTTATTGAAATATCAAAAAGTTGGGTATGGGTGGTTTTTTCTTTTTTAATTGTGCATGACAATTCAACAATATGGGCACTATTTTATTACAACCATGGAAAGCAAAAAGGTCAAATTCTTAATATTTTTAAAATTATATCGTTTCTAAACATTTGACAGTTAAAAATTGAGATTTTAATTTTAAAATTTCGAATTTGAATCTTGAAATAAAGAAATGAGAATTATGGAATGAACTTTCCAATTCAAAATCTTTTACATATTCGAAAGAAAAGAATTTCATATGCTACCATTCAATATTGCAATGTTAAGATAGCCAAATAATAATCCATAAAAATGAGGTATAGCCCTTAATGAAACCTAAGCCTTAATCTCACCTGAAAGTTGCTCCAAGTTGAGTTTAGTCCTTGTCTCGAGATATTATCATTTTCTCGAAAAGTTAAATTATTGACATGTGCAACATCCATACTGTTAGAGGTGGGAGCTTGATTTGTAGTATGGTGCAGAGCTTGCTTAAATCGATTGGTAAAGTGATAATCATGTGATTGTCACATGCTCTCTTTACTTATATGATCCAACGTGCCATGCACGTGTTCTTATTTCATTTTATTTTCTTGTTGTTTTTATTTTTCCTCTGGTTGTTAGCCTCAGTAGATGTAATGGTCATGTGGCCTATTTCCTTGTTTTTAGGTAATGCATCAAACTAGTTGTATGGGGTCCACTTTAAAACCATTTTGTTGTTGCTTTTAAATACTGGCAGTTTATTATATCGTGGGATATGAATGAGATATTTCCAAATTTACTCTATGGTCTCCTTCTAAATAATGGCGACTCTCAAAATAAAGGGATCTCCTCCAACAGCAATGATCTCCCACAAGTCATAGGCTCTCAAATAAGCCTCCATCTTAATCGTCCATATCTGGTAATTTTTCCTAAAAAAATCAACGGAGCAGTAATGGTTATATTCGAAGAAGCCATTTGAAACAGAGAGTTTAAAAGCTTAGCAAACAGGAAATCAATACTGAAGAAAAAACTTTCTCACAGTCCCACAAGATCCAGAAAACACTTTGATATTATGTTAAATGTAGAGCTTGTAGCCAGCGAGATCATGTGAAAAAATTTTGCAATAATCTAGGAACTAAGGCTAATGAGAAAGCTGCAGTTGCTAAGCAGAAAGATTAGGTGGAGGATGAAGTTCTTTTTATGGTTAAGAAAGCAGACTCTAATGAAAAGAAAAACATTTGGTTGTTTGATAGTGGCTGCTCAAACCATTTAACATGCTGCAAGTAGATTTTTCAGACTCTTGATGACAACTTTAGGACAAAGATGAAAATTGGTAATAAAGATTTTTATTTGATCTTTGGAGTTGGTACAGTAGGGGTACAAAAACTTGATAGTTTGAAGTCAATATCAAATGCTTTTTATGCACTAGATGTTACTCAAAATCTACTCAGTGTAGGGCAGCTGTTGGATGATAATTATGAATTGGTGTTCAAGGACAAGGCATGTACAATTAAAGATCCTATTAGAGTTGAGCTACTGGCTGTGGGAATGAAGAACAAATGTTTTCCTTTGGATTGGATGAAGGTTAATCATATTGCTTACAGTTGTACTATGACTGAAAATGACTTTTGGCATAAAAGGTTTGGTCATGTGAACTATGGTTCACTGAAACTG
Organism: Theobroma cacao; assembly: GCF_000208745.1. Taxonomy (NCBI): domain Eukaryota; kingdom Viridiplantae; phylum Streptophyta; class Magnoliopsida; order Malvales; family Malvaceae; genus Theobroma; species Theobroma cacao. Next base: position 1,770,308 of record NC_030856.1, read on the forward strand.
ATGAGCATAGATAAGATAATGGTTGGTTTACCTGTGATATCTAAATTTGATAGGGTTTGTAATATTTATTAGTTTGGTAAGCAAAAACGAGTACCATTTCCCAAAGTCAGAAGATCGAATGCTACTAAGAAATTACAGCTATTGCATACTGATCTAGGAGGTCCTATGAAGACTTCATCACTAAATGGAAGCAGGAATTATTTGCTTTTTATTGATGACTATACTAGATTCAACTGGGTATATTTTCTCAAAGTGAAATTTAATGCTTTGAATGCTTTTATAAAGTATAAAGCACTAGCAAAAAATCAAACAAATTTGACCATTAAAATGTTGAGGAGTGACAATGGGACTGAGTACACAGCTAAAGAATTTGAAAGTCACTTGAGCAAGTTTGGTATTACACATCAATTAACAATGTCTTACAGCTCTCAGCAGAATGGTGTTTCCGAGAGAAAAAACAGGACATTGATGGAGATGGCAAGGTGTTTACTCTTTGAAACGAATTTGCCAAAAACATTGTGGGTCGAAGCTATGAACACAGCCAACTATCTACTCAATTTATCTCTAACAAAAACCCTGGTGAGTAAAACTCTTTATGAAGCATGGTATGACTTAAAGCCTTTTGTTGATCATTTAAAAATATTTGGTTGCATATGTTATGCTAAAATACCAGATGCTAAGAGAACAAAACTAGATGAAAAGTCTGTTATTACAATTCACCTTGGATATAGTGAAGTTTCTAAAGGATATAGACTATTAAATGTCATGACTATGAAGTTCTTTGTCAGTAGAGATGTTGTTTTTAATGAAAGCATGAAGTGGAATTGGGACACTAAAGCTATGGTAAGTTCATACAGTTTACATATTCTGATAGATTACGTATCAAAAATGAAGATGAACCAGAGTCAGATGCAAATGTTGATAAACCTCCTGTAAGAGGAACTAGACCTCTGGAAGATATTTATTCAAGGTGTTATGTTGCTGTCTTAAAACCAAGTTCATATGTAGAAGTTGTTGCAAATGAGCATTGGAGACAAGCTATGGAGACTGAAATGTTGATGATTAAAAAAAATAATACCTGGTGTTTGGTTGACAGACTTGAAAAGTAGAAGGTAACAGGAGTTAAGTGGGTTTACAGAACAAAACTTAACTCAGATAGAACCATCAACAAATACAAGGCCAGACTTGTTGTGAAGGGGTTTTCTCAACTGTATGGAGTGGGTTTCTTTGAAACTTTTGCACCAGTAGCCAGACATGATACAATCAGGCTATTGGTGGCTTTTGTTGCTTGTGAAGGATGGGAGATATGGCACTTGGATATCAAATCAGCTTTCCTTAATGGGATTATCAAAGAAAATATTTATGTGGAGCAATAAGAGGGTTTTGTTCAACCTGGGAAAAAAGATAAAGTATGCAAGTTGCTAAAGGCACTATATGGCCTTAAGCAAGAACCACGAGCCTGGTATGAAAGGATGGATAGCTATATGCTTAGTCAAGGTTTTGTGAGAAGTGAGAACGAACATACTTTGTATGTCAAAGCCTCAGGTAACCTGATCTATTTGATAGTTTCTCTATATGTTGATGATCTGCTCATCATAGGACCAAGTGGTGTATTTTGAATGACTTAAAAGCAAAGATGCAAAATGAGTTTGATATGAATGACTTGGGGAAAATGTCATGTTTTCTGGGTTTACAAATTGAACAAAGGTTTGATTGTATACTGTTGCACCAAAAAAAATATGCTTTAGAATTATTGAAGAAATTCAAGAAGGAAAATTGTAAGGCAGTGGCAACACCATTAATCACTAAGAACAGATTTAGTTTGAAGGATGAAAGTACAGAAGCTAATGAAACTTATTACAGAAAACTTATTGGAAGTTTGTTTTATCTTTCTACATCTACACCAAACATTTTGCATGTTATTAGTCTCTTGTCTAGATTTATGCAGAAACCTCTTGAAGTTGATCTCATGCAACTAAAAGGATCCTCAGATATGTTAAAGGAACCTTAAGCTATGGCCTTAAGTTTAGTAAGAATGTGAAGTTGGAACTGCAAGGCTACTCAGACAGTGACTAGGCAAGGAGCTGGGAAGATTCTAAAAGTACAAGTGGCTATTGCTTCTCTTTTGGAACTGCTGTCTTCGAGTGGAACTCTAAGAAACAAGAAATTGTGGCACAATCTTAAGCAGAGGCAGAATATGTGGCTGTCTCTGTTGCAACAAATCAAGCAATCTGGCTCAGAAAGATCTTATTAGACCTGAAGGTGATTCAAGAACAACCAACTGTCCTTTGGATGGATAACAAGTCTACTATAGCCATTGCTTCAAATCCTGTAAACCATGGAAGAACAAAGCATATAAGGGTTAAATACCATGCCATAAGAGAAGCTGTCAAGAACCATGAGATTCAGGTGAAGTATTGTTGCTTCAATGACCAATTGGCTGATATTTTAACTAAGGCTCTTAGCAGAGACAAATTTGAGTATTTGAGGATGAAGCTTGGAGTCTACAAAGTCATCTTCCAAGAGGAGTGTTAGAGGTGGAAGCTTGATTTGCAGTATGGTGCAGAGCTTGCTTAAACCGATTAGTAAAGTGACAATTATGTGATTGTCACATGCTCTCTTTACTTATATAATCCAACATGCTATGCACGTGTTCTTATTTCACTTTATTTTCTTGTTGTTTGTTATTTTTCCTTTAGCTGTTAGCCTCAATAGATGTAATGGTCACATGACTTATTTCCTTGTTTTTAGGTAATGCATCAAACTTGTTGTATGGGGTCCACTTTAAAACTATTTTGTTTTGGCTTCTAAATTTTGGCAGTTTATTGTATTGTGGGATATGAATGAGATATTTCCAGTTTAACTCTATGGTCTCCATCTTCATTTCTTTGGCTTTACTCACCATTGTTGTTTTTAAGATTTATTGTTCTTAAAGTTAACACATCCTTATAAGTTCAAAATCCCTCTCTTATTTATCAATATAAGATTTTATAATATTCTTTTACACTCGAATTCATAACGTTTCATTACGAGTTAGGTGTGGATCGACTTTGATATCATTTTGTCATGAAATCATTATCCTCTTCTTGAACGATAATCTTATTGAGATATTAAAGTTCGACACCCTTTTTTACCTATATGATATAAGATTATGTAATAACAAAGCATGCAAACACCTAAACTTTATGAAAAATACGTAGCAGCGGAAGGAATTCTCTGCAGTCTGCTATATCAAGTCTTTGTCTCTAAATCTAGAAGGAAGGAAGACCAAAGAAAGAGTCACAAACAAATATCAGCTAATCTAGAAAAACAGAAAAGATCAAACATCTTGACAATGTAACAAAGGTCAACTGTTTAACTTTCAGATAAGAGTTGAAGTTTCAAACTAATCAATTACTATAAAAAGGTGATGGATGCCACATTTACATACCAGAAGATTAAAGCTTATAAGCTAAAAATGGCTTGTTCGAACCGATTGACCTATTGTTTTTTACTGTTCCTCTCCCTGGTAAGCTGTCTAGGAACTCTTATCATGTTCAAAATCTTAGGTATTAGTTAAATTTTGAAGTTTGATGTTCATTATCAGAACGTTAAGATTTCTTTTTTTTTTTTTTTACAGATTGGATCAAGCATTGCTGCTTCTCCTAGTGATGATTTGTTAGCATGGGTGCAACAAGATAATCGCCGGTTCCTTAATGCCATTATCCGAGTTACCAATCTTAATCGTACGATTAAGTACGTATAAATTCTTGTTTTTTAACGTTATTTTCAGAGTTAACAATCTTAATCGTACCATTAAATACATATAAATTCTTGCTGCTTAATGCTATTATCGGACTTAGCGATCTTAATCGTACCTATAAGTCTCTTGCATGAAATTCATGTCTCACGTTCATGTGATTTAACTAGTATGGTTTCTCAAATGTCAGGTTTTACACTGAGAACTTTGGGATGAAAGTACTGAGGCAAAGTGACATCCCACATGAAACTTACTCGTATGCTGTCCTTGGGTTTGGCCCCGAAGACTCTCATTTTGTCCTGCAGCTGAGACAAAGTATGTTTTCCAACATCTTTGGACTTTGGGTCACTTTGTCTATATGTTTTTCTCTTTCGTACTGATATTCATTGCAGCAATTGACATTGACAACACCTTATGCTTTGTTTGTCAAGACTATGGAGGGGAGAAGTTGAAGCTAGGGACAGCCTTTGCACACTTTGGGATTGCAACTCAAGATGTGAGTAAAACAAAAACAGAGGTGGAGAGATCCGAGCTTGCAAAATGTCAATCAATTTAGATTTTTAAGCTGTCGGATCTTTGTTATCCTCAGGCTTACAAAATGGTTGAAGAGATCCGAGCCAGAGGTGGAGTCATCACTCGTGAAGCAGGCCCGATCGAAGGGGGAACAACCGTTTTCGCCTTCATTCAGGATCCTGATGGCTACATGTTTGAGCTCATCCAGAGACCTCCAACTCCTGAACCACTTTGCCAACTAATGCTTCATGTGTCTGATCTAGATCGTGCTATCCAATTCTATGAAAAGGTAGATCACCTTGCGTGTGTCTTAAACATATAAATATAGCAAGGATCTCCTCACCTGTTACTTGTTACTTTTAAATTGGATATCCGTCATATTTGATGTCATTTGATGATGCAGGCCTTAGGCATGAAGTTGCTGCAAAAGTATGACAGCCCTGAGGAGCAGGTAAGCCATTTGATGTTGTAGTAAATTTCCCTGTTGTTCCTACTGAAAGCCAATAGGACTTGGCCTGAATAAAGGTTCAAGTGCATGAACTTATTTTACATGAAAATCTATCAAATGTTCTCTGCTGCATTCCTCTGTACAGTTTGCTATTGCCATGGTGGGCTATGGATCAAACTTAACACAGATAACCACAGTGGAGTTGAGATATAACTACAATGTCACTGAGTACACCGAAGGAAATGGATATGTGCAGGTCAGGTTTAGCTATGTCACACAGTTTTCATCAAAGCCTGGATCATTTTAACAAAGAAACCTGTCTCCTAACATAACCCCTATTGCCAGGTTGCTATAAACACAGATGATGTATACAAAAGCGCTGCTGCTGTTGAGCTGGTTAGTCAAGAACTCGGAGGGAATATAACACAAGGACCAGATCCGATCAGCAAAACCACTTCGTTCCTTGATCCGGATGGTTTCAAAACGGTTTGGCCCCCTCTCTAGACACAGGATCTCTTGCTTTAGCTTTATAGCAACCTTATTATGGTTATCTGATGACTTGATTCTTCAGGTTTTGGTGGGCAACCGAAGGAAGAAAGAGTAAGGGTACTGCCCAGGAATTTCTAAGAGTCAGAATAAGAAGGCATGCTATGGAGCCAGTGCCTAATGTATTCATTTGTATTATCCTATTGCTTCTGTTTCATGTGTTACTATATTAATTAAAAGGACTGCTTAAAGAGGTGTAAAGACATTTTTCAGAGACGACGGATTTTTTTCTGTTGACCCGTAACATGTTTAAAACCCTTTCAAACATCAAAAATGACCAAAACTATTTTCCGAAAGCATTTGCATGCTTACCAAATGAAGCCTTAACTACAATATCATTTTTGTTTAAAGAATCGGATTTGGGGGTAGAGTAGAAAGTTGCTGACGAGAACCTTGGACATTGAAGAACAATGAACAGAATATTACAAAATGTTACAAGTACATGTAACCCGATCCTAACAATTTCCAGGCCCTCTACTTCCTACAACGTGTGGCCAAAAACTTTAAATATGAACACAGGATCGCAAGTACATACTCGTGAGCAGAATCTCACTTGTCTTGTGCTCCTGCAAAGCACAAATATGATCTAAACTCTTTGAATAAGGTGTTGGCTAAACGCTCATCAGGCACCTTCTGCCTGTGGATAGGATGAGAACTAACTATGACTCTTCAAAGCAGAACTTCAATCTGCGCCTGACAATTTCACTTCCAGTAGCTCCTTCAATAACAACTTGAAGTGATGCTCATTGCATCCCTTACGAGCTATAATCTGCATTTCAGAACAGAGCACCAGAACTTGGAAAGGATGCAAATGTTTCAGAATCTGTGGGTCTCGATCATAATCCTAATAGAATAGTGTTGGAAGTCACAGAAATTAAACCAGGTGCTTATACTCATGAGCAAAGAATTCATATTAAGCAAAAACTTCTGCATGCATCAAAACCAGCTTCCTCTGTTACTCACCTTTTCTGTAACTATAACGATTGGCTTATAACCAAACTTGTCTTCGAGTTGTCCAAGTCGCTCTCTCATCATATGAATATCCTAGGTTCATCAACATCAGGACATCACAAACTTGATTGCTTGGAAAATAAATCTAAGATATAAAGAATGAAAAAGGCAGACAAAAAATAAAATTCTTACACACTATAATCTATATAGCTATGCTTCAATCATCAGTTAGCAGTCTGATAAGGTTTGTGTCATTTATCCTTCGTACTTGCATAATGAACAGATTAAAGATGTAATTGAGCATCCTTTCCCTCTAAACAGAGTGTAAGTGAAGGAGAAAGAGCAGTGTACCTTAGTTTGAAATGAGTGATGGTCACTGAAGTCGAATCGATCAACATATATTGGTCCCATCTGCAGCAAGTTATTCACCACATAACAACAAACGTAGAGACAGAAATGGGGAGAAATAAGAAATGAAGAGGACCTCCATTCTACATCACATGTTAATTGCACCAGAAAATAAAATGTATGAAGCTTCTAAATAAATAACATCAAACGTCAAAAAGTATACCTTTTCCATCCCCTGCACAAAAGCATCTGAAGAACCAATTGCAGAAACACATAATACAACTGCATTATGCACGGCTCCCAAATGCATCTTTGTGTTTATATTTCTCACTTCAAAGAAACATGATGGAGCCATTCTGGTGTAGAAAACAGGAAGTGACTTGATTTCCTGAATCACTAACTCGATATCTTTGAGCTTTTGCTCTAATACCTGCATGAGTTTGAAGCATAAGCTTTTAGGTCAATTCCTTAACATAGCCCACCTATCAATACAAGCAAAAATATGCTAATTTACAACAAAACCACATGCAAGAATATGTGAACTGGTGTTGCACATTTGCACAACTTTTGTTAATGAATTAGAAATTATCTTCTTGAAAAGGAAAATTTTAAAGCTCAATTCCTCATACCAGGTCAGCATGATGAACTACAGCAACATCTGCACGTTTGAGTGCCGTCAAAGGTTCTCTCAAGGGTCCAAGCGGAAGTAGTTTGCAGTTTCCCCATAGCATTAATCCATTAATCATTACAATCTCTAGGTCACGACACAAGCTCCAATGCTGCCCTCCATATACACGAGATCATAACTTATCAGCATAAAACCTACATAACCAAAATGTTTTTTGCTTCAAGACTTCCCTGACAAAGGAAAATGCAGAGGCTACTGTACAATCAAATCAATTCCTGAAACAGACACTGCTATTGTATTTGTTCTTAACTGTTGGCTTCAAAATGTACATATCAACTTAGCAAGAAATGGGGAAAGAAATACTACCAAGAGGAGTTATTTAGCCATATAATTTCCTATTAATGAACAAAATTAGGCTAGAAGACACACTCAATACATAATAAGACATACAATGAACATGAAAGAAATGGCCATACCTGCATCCCATCATCCAGAATAGCAGCACCAATTTTCTCTAAACTGATATGACTTCCCACTTTCTGGTCAAGATAGGTTCTCTCAAAGAGATTACTACCACGGCAATCTACATATCCATATTTTTCAAAGAACAAGTTGGCGGTCGCCATACGATTTGCACCTACGCCAACTTTTACAGGTCCCCCGAGTAGATGCCTTTGCAGCATTTTAGCTTCATCTCCACCAGCATAACCCTACAAGATTGAAAATGACAATACCTAAGATACAGATTTAGCTCTAACTTTGCCACCTAACATTGAATTCCGAAAACCAAAAACCGTCCAATACACTCAAACCAACTTAAAACCAATCTTCCACATCAAAACAACAAATATAAAAGCCACCTTTATAAAGGGCCAACCACCAAACAAACTGAAAAATACACCAATCCTTAAAAGTGACAAAAACCTGACTCAACCCGATCACTTGCCCTGAACCCAAGCATACCCACTTGGGAACTACAAAACAAGTCGACCAACCAAACTTGATTTGACCAAAACCCAAAATGACCCTACATGAAACAACATGAAGCCGAATGACCCGTCACAAACAGGACCTTAAACCCGACCTGATAACTACATACACTAGCAAAGTAAAATGCTGCGAGAATTGACCCAATCCTGGAAACCTGGCTAACTCGCCCGAAGGTAGAAAACCAACCCGATTTTACCTCAGAATTCGATGATCCAAGTCCAAACTGACCCATCCCGAACCCAACCAGACCCGCTAACCACCTTTAAATCTACCGTATGAAAAATCAAGTACAACAATGAAAAAGAAGTACAAACAAAACATACCCTTGTTAAAATGAGAGGTGAAATTCCATAATCAGCTAAACATTTAGCTATGAACTCAACCATTGGCGTCTTTCCATTTCCTCCCCACGTCAAGTTCCCAACACTGATCACCGGCACTGGCAACCTTTCATCAAAAAAAAAAAATCCAATAAATCAAATAAACAAACAAACAATAATTCTTCGAAGAGTTTCAACATAATGTACTCTAAATTAAGCTTAACATAATCAATAAGGGGGAAGTCGTTTTCTAGACCTGTGCCTAGAGAAGAAGCCGGAGCAGTATAGTGAGCGGCGGAGAGATAGAACGACGCCGTACAGAGAAGAAGCGAAGGAGAGGAAAGGACCAAGAGAGCGATGAAACCCGGAGAGCTTAGCTTGGTCTCTGGCGTAGGCGATCTCTTTCACCGCCCTCTTCAGTTTCTCCATTAGCAGCGAAAAGAGAGGACACTGAGACTGGGAAGAGGGAAATCATGGAGGGAATGGAGGGGTAGTTGTTGGGTCGAATTATACGGTTTGTTGTCGGATCCAAGCCCAATATTGATATGGGTCAAAAGTGAAAACCTTTGATCCTCTAATTTCAGAATTTTGTAATTAAAATTTTCATTACAATATAATAATTTTTAAATATAATTGTTATATATATATATATTATATTTAATTAAAATTTATGATTTCTTTTGAAAACGTGACTTTTTTTTAATTTATGTATTTAATTTATATATTATATCAAAATCTCATATTTATTTTACATTAATAACTATAACAAAAGAATTTTAACAATATTAAGAATTAAAATGATATTAATTAATTTGAAAAATATAAAGGCAGATCGAAGGAGGTGGGAGTGGTGGCTGTCACCCCTTAATGATTAATTTTTGTTTCAAATTGAATCATTAACTTCATTCATGATTTTATATGATTATCTTTTAATCAATTTTTATACAAAATCTTAAGTTCGTCATTTAATATAAAAATTTAATTTATATAACTTTATTATAAAATATATGAATTAAATGTGTAATTTGAGAAATTTTTTTAAAAAATTATAACCAAATACATTCCTTAATCATTTTACCTTTTATATTATCATTATTATATGTTCCTTTACGAGATCGAAATTAAGCAATGCATGAAATGAAAGTGATGGCAAGGAAAAAGAAAATGAAATATAAAATAAAAGGAATATGAGAACATTGATATTTAGATTCGAGTCATTATAATTGATATCAAATCATATGTTAATTTAATGTGAGCTTTCACATTATGTTAATGAGATATTAGTTTCTATTTGTGATTGTGATGTATAATTTTGATTAGAACATTACGAATTGGAGTAAGTATGTTATGATTTTTCATCAAATATAATATATGAATGTCATTATTAAAATTTATATAAAATATAAATTAATCACTATTAATAATTTAAATTTAAAAATTTTAAATTATATAATTTAAATTCGAAAATAGTTATTCTGAGATCATTACTCGAAATATTTAAATTTGATTTATGCTCGAAAATATAACAATTAAATTTTTTATCGTAGTTAAAAAAACCACGTCAGCGGGTGGGGCCCGTGGTCCTTAAACGAAGACAAATGCAATTACAAGAGGATCACCACATTTCAGAACAGTTATGTTAGGGCCCACCATTTCTAACCAAAAAGAACCCACTTGATTGATCCCAGCACCATCCACCAATCAAGTCAAAACCAATCCGACGGCCCAAATTGGCTGACTGCGTCAGAGAGTAAGTAAAAGCGACAGTGTACCAAAGCCTTGGAAAATAGATGGGTAAAATATTTAGATTCGGGTTTTAATCAAAATTTTACAATAATTTATTAATATAAAAATAAATATTCTATTTCCAAAAAATATTTTTCAATAAATATATAAATTCAGCTATTAATGTTTTATTGATATTTCTATTAATTTACTAACCTGATAATATTTTTTTGATAATTTTATTTTTATTAATTTAAAAAATTAAATAATATAAATTACAACTTTTATTTTTTAATTTTTTTATATTTTTTATTAACTATGTTTGTATTTTTAGATTTTGTTATGAAATTGTACTTAAAAGTTAATAGGTCTAGATATTTTACTTTAAATATAAACACCAGCTTTTCAATTGGAGGAAAGAGAAGCATCATGATTTCTGTCATCAACTATAGGACCCACGCGGGCCCACTTTCCCTCTTTGATGAGACCCCACCAAACACGTTGAATCAAACGAAGGAGATGAATTTCAGGAGTTTTCCTTTTTGTTCCTCTGATGTTGGGGCCATCATCACCGTTCGTTTTAACGACAGGGTGGTAATTTTGACGGTCCTGATTGAATTCGGACCCTGCACCGAAAAAAAGGTTAGGAAAAGGTTGGTATGAATTGACCATTCAGTCCTTTACGGGGAAGGTGAAAAGAACATTTTCTTAGGGAGCGTAATGGTCAATGTCTCGGAGGTCATTTTCAAATTTGATTTGAATAAGAAAAAAATAGAAGAAGAAAATTTATGATGTTTCTCATCACTCGCACTTGGCGGCGCGTGGATATTCTCCCTCCTCCCCTTTTGGAAGCTTTGGCCTTTTAAGGCTGTAAAACCTGGTTAGCCAAGTCAGCCTTTGATTGACCCAAAAGCCAATGGGAAAAACCCTTTTACTTTCCTTACCTTTTCCTTGATGAGATTGAGATTCTCAAATGAATAAATTCCTTTTTTATTTGCAAGTTGGTAGATATAGTAGAATATAAATTTTGGGAATAAGTAGAATCAAGGTGTGTATTTGATCGGTTCGGTTTTGAAATTTTTGAAAATCGAATAAATTGAATTCTCATAAAAAGTAATCAAAATCGATCATACTATTATAAAAAATAAAAATAATGAAATCGACTTGTTTCAAGCTTTCGATCCGATTATTTTGAATTGAATAATGGTTATATTTGAAAAATATCACTAATATTTTTATATGAAAAATATATTATGAAGGATCATTTTTCAATTGGTTCAGTTATAAATTTTGGATATTAAAAATTGATTGAAATAATCTAATAAATTATTCTTCTTAATTGATGATCATCGAAATAAAAAAAATTAACTTGAATTAATCAAATTCAATCAATTTACTTTGAGTTGAAGTGACTAATACTCACACATTGTCAAAAGGAATGTAACATTATGCTTATTGTCAATGGCTTGGGCATTAGCCTATATGCCCAATATTCCCTAATTAAATAAAAATGTTGAAAATTTATGTGGCCAAAATTTAATAAACTAAGTACACATTTTTGCTTAAAAGAACTTTATTTAAGAAAATTTTACATTCTCCTCTATCTTATCTTATCAAATCAAATGATTATTAGTTAATGAATTAATGTACATAATAAATAATAATTACTGATTACCATAAGGAAAGTTTAACATTATTAAATAAATGTCAATTATTAGAACAATTAAACTCATTCATTAATCTTTAGATATGAGACGTGCATCCACGCGCTAGAGCTAAAAAAATCCACGAAGAGAGAGAGGTGACGTAACCGAACGGGCAACAGACAAAGAGACGCGCAAAACCCTAACCGGGCAGCGGGCAGCACGTAACGCCGTCTTTCTCAGCCCCATTAACGCCACACTCTCCCGCTTGTCTCTCAAACCAAGTCCCAATCATTTTCATTAGACCCGAGCCTCCAGGCTAGGAGCTAGGCTCGGAATCTAGAGAAAAAAGCGGAAGCCCACCATGGAAAAATAATGGAACCAAAAGCAAGAGAGAGAAAGCCGAAAAAATAAAAATAAAAATAACAGAAGAGAGAGAGAAAGAGGGAGGCAGTGAGTGATGGTTTTTTTAGAGAGAGAAAGTGAACAGAGATGGGGCAGATCGTGAAGAGGAAGAAGAAAGGGAGGCCGTCGAAGGCGGATCTGGCTAAAAGAGGGAGTTCGCCGGCGGCACAGTCGGAGACGGAGTTAAGGCGGAGTCACCGGAGGAGAAATGTGAGGTATAACATCGATTACGACGATTACCTCGACGAAGACTTCGAGGAAGAAGACGAGGAAGAAGAAAGAAGGAGAGAGAAGAAGCTTAAGCTTGTTCTTAAGCTTAATCAAGGTCAAGAAGCTGAGCCGCCTTCTCCTCCTTCTCTGCCACCAAGCCGCGGCCGAGGTGTTTCCTCAGCTGCCGCGCGTGGGAGGCGCGCGGGCAGGAAGGAAGTGGAGGAGGAAGAAGTAGAGGATGATGAAGAAGAGGAAAGCGAGAAGAGGAAGAAAAAGATTAAGAAGAGAAGAATCAACGGTGGCGATGAAATTGATCATGATGATTACGAAGAAGAAGTTGACCATGATGAAGATGATGATCATGGTGATGCGGAGGTATGTACTGAATCATTTGTACGGATCTATCAAGAAAGAGGAAGAAAAGCTGAAGCAAGCAAAAAACACTGAAAAAACTAAAGAAGAAGAAAATTAAAATTGTTTCTGTGTTGGAGGGAAGGGGAGAATTTAGGGGAAGAAAATAACGGTCGAAGGTCAACTGTAAAAAAAAAAAAAACTACTAACAGAATCTGATCACGCTCCCACCTTTCTCTCTCTACTTCTCTTTCTATATATCTATCTATCTCTCTATATATCTATTTCTCTCTCTCTAACCAACTATTTCTCTCTCTAAATCTATGTCTTTTACAAACTCTCTTTCTCTCTCTTTGAATGTTTGAATGTACCTATACATGTAATGTCTGCTTTAGTTGTCTCTGTCTCCTGTCACTGTCTCACTCTCAATCTCTTTCTTTCTCTTTCTCTCTCTCTATATCTATATCGTACTTCACAGCTTGAGGGGTTTAATAGTTGGGTTCTGGTATGGGTTTAAACTTTAATATTTTTTTGATGATTTGTGTTTTCAAACGTTTTGGGTGTTCTGAAGTTTGGGAGTTCTGGTTTTTAACAGGGAAGAGGGAGAAAAGGGGAATCCAAAGGACAGGACTCCGTTCCAGGTTTGTTTTTGATTAATGGGATTTCGATTTTTGCTTTGTTTTTGGGAGGTTTTGGAGTTTGAGTGGTGAGGGGTTTGAGTTTTGGTTTAATTTTTTTTCTTTTGGTTTTGATTAGGGACACCGTCAGATCCTCCATCAGGGGTTCCATTGCCTGATAAGAAGACATTGGAGTTGATTCTTGATAAACTTCAAAAGTGAGTGTAGAACCTTTGTTTTATTTTTGTTTTCTCTCCCTCTCTGTCTCTTTTTTTCCTCAACTTGATGTTGCTAATTCTGAGTTGGGTATGACTTGTTGCAGGAGAGATACTTATGGTGTATATGCAGAACCGGCTGATCCTGAAGAGGTAAGCGGAATTTACTTCAGAAGTGTTGACAGCTTGTTCTTACTAGGGATCCTGGCTTTTGGAGTTTAATTTTGTTTGTCTTAGTAAGGTTTTGATTGATTTTGCAGCTTCCTGATTACCATGATGTGATTGAGCATCCAATGGACTTTGCCACGGTGAGGAAGAAGTTGGGAAATGGGTCTTATTCTACACTGGAACAATTTGAGGTATGTGTTTATGGTTCAAACAGGCTAGATGATGTAGCTGAAGTTCACTTGGGATGTGGGGTAATTCCAAAGTGTGTTTCAGATTTTGCCGGTTTAATTCTTATGGTGGTTAGTTAGCGTAATTCCGGTTTTCCTTTAACTTGCATCCATGCTTTGTCAGTAGGTGTTACTTTCTCCTAGTTTCTACTCTTTCAGCATGTTCGCTTGGCCATTCCCCTCTATTCACAAGAAATATTTGTTCCTTCCTTTGGTTGCCAAATGGCCTAAGGAATAGCCGTTCCCCCTGCAATCTCTATTCTCCATAATCAAAGATTAGTTATTCCCAATCCCAATGGTATTTGTTATTTCATGTATGGGGGAATAGCTTCTAAAATTAGTAACGCCACTGACAAATGAAATGAAAAAAAATTTAAGTTTTTAATTATATATTATAAAAAATTAATATTTTAAATTTAAAAATTAATTAAAATTATTAATATTTTAATAATAATATTTAAATTATAAATAAAATATTAATAATTTAAAATGTTAATGATTAAATCAAAAATAAAATATTAATATTTTAAAATGCTAATATTTAAATAATCAATTATTAATATTTTAAATAAATTATAAATTATTAATATTTAAAAAATAAAATAAAATAAAAATAGATAATCATATATTATAATAAAGGGTATTTTTATTTTTATCATTTGTTCCTTTGTTACTCCAAAATTATTTTTACCAACTAAACATTCAATAAGTCCTTATAACAATTTTTATCTTATTCCATTCTCTCAACCAAACTACATAATAACATTCTCATTCTATTCTTAACTTATTTTATTTTCATAGAATACCTATTCTATTCCATTTCATTCTATTACGCGAACCAAACGTGCTTTTTTTGTTGCCTTCTTGTGTAAATGATAATATAGGGACCAAGTATGAATTGGATGCAGTAGGTATTGTTTACTGAGCTGGGAAATGGAGTCTCTTCAATTTCAACTCTAGTATGTTTTAATCTTTGTTAGTGTTATTGGAAAAAATAAGTTAGCATCACATCCCCCACAAAATATATACTTGGTCTAGAGATATGTCATTAATGTGCGACAAATTTGTGAAAGTGAATTTGCGTAGAAGTGTGGATTTTCGTTGTAGTTAATGTTTAGTTCTGTTGGTTGAATAGAGTGCATTCAATATTCATATGATACTAGTGCATTTTCCTGTCTCAGTTTTGCAACTTTGGGTTATGTTTTATAAGTTTTGGCTAAGAAATGTTCTGGATTACTATTAAACAATGCAAGATGCATAAAATTGGAACTTGCAAATTGTTGTGATAAGGTCAAAAGTTTGGTTGACATGGCTCAAGTGTTGAATGTGGCATTGTTGGTGTATTGTGCTGTAGAGTTGCTAATATTAATGGAGAATAAATCTTATTGGTCGTTTTTGAGCTGACAACCCTCCTGTCAAAAAGTATTGTTCTAGGAGGAAAACATGGTTTGTCCTGCATTGGCTTATAAAGCTGGTTTTTCTTGAATGCAGAGTGATGTCTTCTTAATATCCTCTAATGCAATGCAATATAATGCACCAGATACTATATACCATAAACAGGTATAATGTTTTTTCCTCCTCTTTCTTGTGTTTAAACATTTTACTTCTTTGAGTATCTTCTTGGTTTCCTTTATCCAACTATCCAGTTATTTTTATGCAGGCACGTTCCATTCAAGAGCTGGCAAAGAAAAAATTGGAGAAGTTAAGGATGGATGTACAGCGGTATGAGAAAGACAGCAAGATAGAACAGAAAACAAAATCTAACTTCATAGCAAAGAAACAAACAAAAAAACCTTCCTACTGTGCAACACAGGAACCTGTTGGTTCTGATTTCTCTTCAGGGGCCACTCTTGCCACTGCTGGAGATATCCAGAACTCTTCCATCACTATTCAAGCTAATGCTTGTGAGAGGCCTAGCCATACTGATGCGCCTGTAGAGGGTAACTACTCCCTGGCTGATTATAATTTAGAGAAGACTGAAGAACTATCATCAGGTATTAAGTCCCTTTTACAACCCATTTTTCTATTTTTGGGGAGTGGCTTTTGAGGATTATGCAGCTATTTCCCATTTTTTGAATCTATATGTGAAGCCAGTATGCTTTGGCATGTGTTATTATTCTTCACTCTCTTGGGCTGGAACAATTCAGGGATTTCTAAATGTTCAGAAGAGCCTTCTATGTATGAGATGGTTTTGTTCTAGCTCTTTAATTATTCTTCTGTGTCTTAGGGAAGGGTCTCCTTTCAAAATTTGGGAAGAAGTCATTTGCACTTGATGATAATCGTCGTGCGACATACAACATATCCACTCAACCGGTGGCCAGATCAGAGTCAATATTTACAACCTTTGAGGCTGAAATCAAGCAGCTGCTTGTTGTACGTAACAAGCAAAGCAAATTAATTTATCTTCTTCAACTATCAGCTTTGTACTCACTTGTGTTTATTTTCTGAATCAGGTTGGGCTACAAGCAGAATTTTCATATGCTAGGAGTCTGGCTCGCTTTGCTGCAACTCTTGGACCTGTTGCATGGAAAGTTGCTTCCCGCAGGATTGAGCAAGCATTGCCTATGGGCTTTAAGTTTGGTCGTGGGTGGGTTGGAGAATATGAGCCACTTCCAACACCAGTATTAATGCTTGAGAATCATGCTCCAAAGGAATCCGCCCCGTTGCGTGCTGCTGATGCTCGAAAGGATGATGTAACTTATAAGACCCCGGTTCCTTCTACCAGTGTTCGAAAGGATGATGTAACTTATAAGACCCTTGTTCCTGCTAAGCCACATCCTCTCAATGTCCCTGCTTCAGAAGAGAAATCATCTTCATTTCGTCCTGGTGGGCCAACGTCAGAAGGAAGGCCATCTTTGTTTGCTTCTACTGGGCCAAGGCCTGGTAAGCCTGTTAATACTATTCATAAGCTGCAAAATTTGCCTCCCAGGAAATTTTCTGAGCCTGAGAACAAGGTCTCAAAGCAAGTTGAGTTGAACTTGCCACCTACTGGGAACCAAAATAATGCTGATCTTATCACTGAGAAGAAGAGTTCAAATAAATCAGAGACAGCAGCTTTGAAGTCAAGAGAGATGGTTTCAAGGAACATGAGTCTTGCACAGGCTGTATCTTCAAAGCAGATTGAAAATAATGTAGCTGTTGATGGAGATTTGCCTAATGGAAAAGCCGCAAGTAATTGTTTTAACAATCGAGCAATAAATCTATCTTCTGATGGTATTCCTACCCAAATGGCGAAAGCAGCTGCCTACTATTCCCATGGACAGGAGCAGGGCCTCAATGACCCAGTTCAATTGATGAGGATTTTGGCAGAAAAGGCCCAAAAGCAACAAAATTCTTCAAATCAGTCCCCAACTGATACTCCACCAGCTATGCCATCTGTTCCATCTATACGAAGAGATGATTCGAGCAGTGCTGCTGCTGTTGCTGCTCGTGCCTGGATGTCTGTAGGAGCCGGAGCCTTCAAGCAAGCAACTGAAAATTCCAGCACTTCGAAAGGCCAGATATCTGCTGAGTCATTATACAACCCAGCTAGGGAATTTCATCTGCAAGGTTCACGAGTTCAAGGGGAGTTTCCTCTTTCTGCAGGGATGCAATTTCAGCCACAGATTGAGAAGAACAGTTTCCCGCTTCATACTTTTGCACCCCAACCTGTTCGCTTGATGAATGAAGCTCAGTTCCAAAACCGACCTATGGTTTTCCCTCAACTAGTGGCAACCGACTTGTCTAGGTTCCAAGTGCAGTCCCCTTGGCAAGGTTTTAGTCCGCGAACACAGACAAGGCAGAAGCAGGATACGCTTCCTCCTGACTTGAATATTGGATTCCAGTCTCCAGGGTCTCCAGTGAAACAGTCGTCAGGCGTTCTGGTTGATTCTCAGCAGCCAGATCTGGCTCTGCAGCTCTGAGTGTGAGGTAGACTTCCTGAAAAATCGATTGAGAAGGGCTCAGAGGTGGTTAGATGGTGCTCTACCCTGTCTCAAGGAGGTGGAAAATTTTGTCCCCTGCCATGAACGTGGATGGAATTGCCAATTCTTCCATTATTTTTAGATGGTGCTCTGGCAAACTCGATGATAGATTTCGGTCCCAGTCTTGGATTAGAGTTAAAGATGGCAGATTCAGCCCTTAAACCGTCTTACCTATATAGTATGAACTCCTTTTTTCTATCAGATGAGAAGGGAGAATCAAGAAGAACAGGGGCCAATAATCATGAAATGTAGACATTTGTTTAAGATCTCCTTTTCCTAACAAGCATTTCTGACTCCAAGCATTTATATGGTACCTGAGGGAGCTAAAATCATGAGAGTTTTCAGCAGAAGCATGATTGTTTTTATGAATTTATTGTCGATTGATTCGATGTTCTTCATCAGATGGATTACATATGTAAACATGGTTCATGCTTGTACATTAGTAACAGGTGGATGAGAAGTAGCTACTCAAATTTTTAGTTTGTCTTTGTTGCCATTCATGTTATTTGCATTGATATATCTTCCTGCCTTTCTGTGAACATGCAGAGATGGATTTGCAGTTAAAAGAGGGAATTGCCATTCATCTGTATTATGAATCATGGAATCTTACATGGTACCTAACTTAAAAGCTTTATTGAAATATAGCTATTATGCTTTTACAAATTGGAAATGGCCTGCCTAGACAAAGTGGGAATGACCCTTTCATCAAGAATCTCCAATTTTTTTTTTACAATCCACAGAGGGAGATTCAAACCCGGTTCTTTGAATTACACAAAAATACATACACTTACTATCGATCTCAGACCAAGATCAGTGGGAGATGCATACACTTACCATCAATCCCAGATCGGGATCAATGGTATAGGTTTGATTCGAAACCCCGAAACTCATGCCGTTGAAGCTCGTTTCATGGAAAGAATGGTCAAGAAATTCCGGTGGCTTTGCTTTGGCTTGTTCATAGACATCATCTTCCTCCCAGGTTTCTTCTGATGACTCCTAAGCACACAAACATCTCCCTGGCAGATATATCTTTTAGATTCTGAGGAGGATTCTGTGAAACAGCTGAAGATGTTTGGGAGCAACGCCATGGTATAATCGATCAATGCTCCCAAAAAAGACTGCAATATTGTTTAAAAGATTGTTTCCATGAATTTCTCTACCTGCTTATAACGGGTGGATGGCCATTGCAGTTGGGTTTTTAGGCAATTAGTCAATGTCGGCGGGCAATGACCATTTAATTTTCAGTTCAATATAAGGCACACGTTTATATGGTTTAAACCATTTATTTTTTTCAAACAACAAAACGTGTTGGACCAAATATGTTATTTTCTAGCAATTAATTCCTTTTTTTATTAATTTTTTGTGATTATTTCTTCTCTATGGTCTTTGATCTTAGAGTTTGGTTAATTGATGGGCCGGGTTTTGGAACGAGGTCGTTTTTTTTTATTTATATGTAATGTATTGTCTGCGTATAATATTTATGTATTATCACTAAATAAAATATTATTGTTTATTTTAATGATAATAATTCGTGTATTTTTTATTTTGTTCGAGAAAATTTGGTAAACTCATACTAAAAAAAATATTAACAAAAAAAAGAATGGCACATGGTAGACCATGGTATGTTTGAATGGGAAAGAGGGTGTGGGCTATTATTTGACTCTTTTATTTAAATAAAAGATTCAAAATTAGTTTAAAGAAGGGGAAAATAATTAAAAAAAGGGAAAGAACACAATTGAATTTCTTTTTTTATATATTTATATATAAATATAACATTATAATAAATGCAAGTTGTATTTAGTTTTTTTTTTAATGAAAAATCCATGAAGAGATAAGATTACAATTCATCATTCATAAGATCAAAACTCACTCTTTGTTTTTTCCAAAGAAAATTTCCGTTTGGTTTTGACCAATGCTATGAGAAATTACCTAGGAAGGCTGAATGTACTTAAAAAATGCTATAAGTCAAGTATGATGGGAGTTTGTACTACACGTTTGATTAATTAATAAATTTTATTTTCAAAAAATAAAAAAAAAGCTACAAGTCAAGTATGAGTTTAGATTTCTTATCATAGATAAACACCCAAATTTTCACAAGCCCTTTTCTTTCATTATCACAAAAATGTCCCAAAAAGCATAGCAACATATACATAGGTGGAATTGAAGGTGGTGACAGGGAATGGCGATTGATCGTCGTCTCTTAATTTTTATTTTTTTATTATTATATATGAAATTTAATATATATAATATAATTATTTTTATAATTATGTTTTATATAAAATTTTAAATTTATCATGTGTTGGTACATATATATATATATATACTCGAACCAGCAATGAAACAAATAAGAGCCAAGCAAACAACCAGAGGATAAAGGCTGTAAAAAGAGAGGAAAAGAAAAAAGCAAGAGAGGGGCAAAATGGCAAATGAAATGAAATGGAAGCCGCCTATTAGGGTCTACCATTGAATTTTACCTCGAAATTGTTAAAACACTGCTTTGCCAAGGCCACGCTTTATGGGGTCTCACTCCAAACCCACCCTTCCATCCAGGGCTTAGGAGAGAGACCCTCCCACCCTGAAACCCCCTTCCTTCCCCTACCACTTTCCTTCCTTCCCCCCAAAGAAGCATCAGACAAAAGCAAAACCATCTTCCTTTTTGCCTTTTGCAAGGTTGTCTTTTGTCTTAGGACAACCTTAGAAAGGGGCAAAAGCCCAAACCCTCATTTGAGTTTCTTTAATAGCTTGTGTTTTCAAGGACAAAGACTTCATTTCTTTGTCCTCTTTTGGCTTTCATTTTCAAATTTTTAACCACAAAACCTACTTCAAAAAGCCCCATAACTTCTTCTTCTTCTTTGTTTTTTTTGTTTCCTTTCCCTTCTGATCTAAGGGAGGGAAGAGAAGGGAAAGAAAGGAAAGAACAGGCAGCAGCTAGCCCACCACCACCACCCACTCCAAAAACCCTCCATTAAACCCCAAAGAAAGTCCAAAAGAAGAACAGAAGTTAGAAGTTAAACCATTTTTTTTATTGATTACAGGAGGACAAACCAAAGCCAAAACTATAACATCATCAAGCCTTTTGTTTTACGTATAGATATTGTTATTGTATAACGTGGGAGAATAGAAAAGAGACAAAGGGAAGATGATGCTGATGATGGGAGGAAACAACCAAGTGACTACACAAAACGAGGGTGTTGGGACCTCGGGCATGCACAACAGCTGCGTAGAAGGTGGTTTAACGTTGAAAAAAGGGCCGTGGACTGCGGCGGAGGATGCTGTGTTGGCGGAGTACGTGAGGACCCACGGTGAAGGGAACTGGAATGCAGTGCAGAAGAACACAGGGTTGGCACGTTGTGGGAAGAGTTGCAGGCTCAGGTGGGCTAACCATTTGAGGCCTAACTTGAAGAAAGGAGCTTTCTCTCCTGAAGAAGAAAGGATCATCGTCGAGTTGCATGCTAAGATGGGGAACAAGTGGGCTCGTATGGCTACTCAGGTGATACTTCCTCATAAAGGGTTCCTTCCATGATTGATTCTTTTGAATTCTTTACGTGTACTTTTGATTTTTCCTTTCATGGGGTTTTAAGAAAAGGTTTCTCATTTGATCTTCTTTTCCCCTTTTTTGTTCACTTTGTCTTTGTTTGTGGAATTCAGATTCTGCATTACATTACATCTTCTTTTTCTGTTCTTGATAAAGCTGATGTTCTTGTTTCTAGCTTCATTTTTTCTGCAATTTGATCATAATCTGGGTTCATAATTTTCAACAATTTGATCATTTTCTGAGCCAATTATTAGTTGGTATTTTCTGAATTCATATTGTTTTACAGCTTAATTCCAGAACAAATTAATGTTTAGCTTTGTTTTTACTTCCTATAGGATTAGGATATGATTGGGGGGTTGTTTCAGCTTTGAGCAATTTTCTAGCTATTTTCTCTGATATTCAATGTACAATCCCACATTCTAAAAATAGTCAGCCCTTCTTTTCCACCAATTCATAACAATCTGCTGTCAAAAATTAGAATTAATTATCTACATTTGCTATTATCCGATGTATCAGATTTTGATCATGGATGAATTTTCTGATTGAGTTCCATCTTTTTTGCATTGATTATAGCTACCAGGGAGAACAGACAATGAAATCAAGAACTATTGGAATACAAGAGTGAAGAGGAAGCAGCGCCAAGGGCTGCCACTTTACCCTCCTGAAATCCAACCCCTCTATCCCCAACACCACCATTCACAACCAACAACACCCATCCCTTCCTCTCCAACCCAGCAATCACCTTCCTCTTTCTCCTTCCAAGCTCCCACCTCTCTCCACCATGGCTCAATGCTGTCACCACCACCTCACTCCTTCCATCTCCCGCGCTCAGCTTCACAACCTCTCCTTCATATTTCGCATCATGCAGCAGCAGCAGCAGCAGCGCCAACACCCTTTCTCCATAGTCCAAGTCCAGCCTCAACGCCGCCACCTCTTCCTAGCCCCACCCCTTCAACACCACCATCTACCTCTCCACTCCCATCTCCCCCTGCCTTCTCAACTCTCCCTCTCTTTGATTCTTCCACATTCAACACTTCCACTTCTAATATCACCACTGTCAATGCTACTTCTTCTGATCA
Organism: Theobroma cacao; assembly: GCF_000208745.1. Classification (NCBI taxonomy): domain Eukaryota; kingdom Viridiplantae; phylum Streptophyta; class Magnoliopsida; order Malvales; family Malvaceae; genus Theobroma; species Theobroma cacao. The sequence goes on from NC_030856.1 coordinate 1,792,928, forward strand.
CTTCTTCTTCCCCAGAACCTTACCTTCCCTCCAAACTCCACTTCGCTACAAGCGGTTCAAGCAAAATAATGATAATGCTGAAAATAACAATAACAATCATAACATTACCGTGAATAGCAGCAACGGTACCACAAATTCGAGCTTCATGTTCCCACTTTCTCCTTTATTGAAAAGTATTGATGTTTTCAATCCTCATACTACTGTTGCTGCTACTGCTACTACTAGTTCATGGACCCCTCAACACTACCCTTCATATTCCTTGGATCCAATCACGCTCGATCTTGCTTCATCCTCAAGGATCCTCCGTCCCCATTTCGATTCAGGACAATTCATTTCGACTCCTGGAGTTGCTTATCCGTTGAAAACGGAGCTCCCTTCAAACCAATTGTTGTCCCAAGATGGAAATTCTGAGGTTACTCTCCATACCAATAAAGTGAATAACTATAGTAAATATAGCAGCAATGATCACAGTAGCAACCACCCCAACTTGAGCATGCCTGTTAGCGGAAACGGGTTGTTAGAGGATATGTTGGAAGAAGCACAGGTTCTGACAGGCAGCAATGATATGTTGACGAGGCAGGGTGGTTTGGTTGACTTCAGCTCAAGCTCTGAGGGTTTAGCTTCAGGTCTGTCCATGAAATAGTTTCCATCATACTTATAACTGTTCTTTTAACCTTTTGAATGTCACATCTCTTCTTTGATTTGGACTATATTTCTCATTTTTTTCCCTTAATTCTTTTCATTCAATGCTTGCTTTCTACAAATGTAGTATTGAAACCAAGAGAGGAAACACAAGAGCAGATCAACACCATGCATGAAGACTACTCCAAGCTGCTCAATGTTGTTCCTTCTTCCATGCCAATCCCCGAGTGGTATAGCGACAGCGGGGAAGGTTCCAACGGGCAATCGTCAGTCATAACAGATGATAATCTAGGCCTCGAGATGCATCAAATAGCTTCATTATTGCCTGTTGATCACATTGCACATAAGCATGGCAGGAAACCTAGCTCCCGCTCTTGGGACAACTTGCCTGGAATTTGCTGAGTCAAATTGAGAGAAACAAAATGGGTCTAAACTCGTTAGGGTTTTGCTTGTTTGGTCTTTCTTTGTCTGGTTTGAGTATGTTTGTTGTAATAATGAGAACAATATAACAATCAAAATGAACTTTTTCTGAATTCAGCATGTGATGATCTTATGCTATTCTTGTATTATCATTCATTGTTAATCAACACTTGTCTTGATTCCTTTCATTCAGCCAAGCTTTCTTCCAATTATGATGTAATCTCATAATTAATTGCAAGTAATCTTATCCTTTTTCTGTTCTGAATACATATGGGTACCTATCAATCTTATCCTTTCATTGGAGTTCTGATGCATTTTGGTCTCTTTTGTGGAGAATCTTTTGAATGTGAATACGATGATATTGACTCCTGTGCCTGTAAGTGATCTGAATGTGAGTCCTGATGTATAGTTAATGAACTTCTGTTTGAGCCTTGTACCTTGAGTTTTGGTCTGCTTGCTTTGGGAGGCATTGATATCAAATTCATGGATGGGTTGTATTTTGACAGGGAGGCTTCTCTCCTTAATCAATCTAATGAAATCTTGCTTTTCAAAAAAAAAAAATCTATAGCTAAATGCAAAACTGGAAAAATTTTCATTCTAAAGAAGATTCATGGACTCTTCCAATACCCAAATTTGAAGCTTTCTCTTCTTGAGTTGTGCAAAAGAATGTGTTGGTAATGTAGAAACAAAGAATCCCAACACCAAAAGAAAAAGAATTTATTGCATCATGTTCAGAAGCTGTGTGATAACATTATTGCAGCTCCATTAATATAATAAAAAAATATTTTTTTTAATTGAGTGGTGTCCTGTGATTCCACTCGCATGTACGTGGTTCCGTTTGGTAGAATTTGAAACCAAATTCAGGTCAAAACAGGGTTAACCAGCATTTAAGCCTAAGCAGTAAACCTAGAATCAATTTAACCCCATTACGAAACTTAAGCAGGAAAAGTTAGCAACATCAATCCCGTAATATCCATAGCCTTCTCTTCCAACCATGTGCAATTGACATTCATGTACCCTTCTTTTATGCATCAATCCACCCACTTCTATATCTTCTTCCTTCTCCTTTGGACCTTCTTATATGGATATAGAGTTTCAAACCATTCTTCGAAAACCTCCCTACTTACTTTTTGAAAGATGATTCAAGTATTTATAAGTAATTTATAGTAATTAGATCAAGTTAATTGTAGTCCAATTTTGATAGCTTTGCTTTATTTATCCATCTAAAGTCAGTATATTTCAATCACATTTAAAATTATTTTTGTAATTTTATCCAATAAAATCTAATCAGAATAAAAATTATTCATCACAGTGTATCGTGTAAAAAAAATTAAATTCATAAAAGATATGAACGAAATTATTTGATCATACCATAATGAATGTGAATCAACTTATCAAATTTTTAAATTCAACATCAAAACAACCAAAGGTATTCTCAAAACAGAAAATCAAATAACGTATTTAATAATTGAAGAGAAACAAAGCATTAAAATATATGAACTAAGATATAATACAATTCCCTACGTTGACAACCCTGACCCTATAGAGTATTGCCGCCAACATGCACGTAATCAAGCTTGAGCATGATCAGTTGCAGATGACTGATCATTGTTCCCTTCGTTGACTTGATCACGACCCAGAAATGTGTTGAAAAGGTCAGATACACCTTTAGCTGCAACGGCGAAGAACTGGAAGAGCTCTTTGCAAGAGTCGAGCGCCAGACAAGCAAACCAACCAAGCCATATCGCCATGAAGAACCACCCCAGGTTCGGGAAAAGGATCTTTAGGATTGAGATAATGGCAAGAGATCCAGATAAGATAGTGATATTGATGATGGTTTTATGGTATCCGACATGCAGGCCATTGTATATAACCAATATGGCTATAAAACATACTATTAAAGCAACGATTGAGACTGATATGTTGATGCTGTTACCGTCTTTAAATGGAGACCCATCCTGGTACTTTAACAACACCCAGTTACCCAAGAGACTCAAGATCCCTATTAAGGAGGAGAAAACTGACATCAAATCCATGCCACTTGCACTGAAATCAGAAGAGAACATAAAGAGATGGTTAAGATTTCTATAAAACAGAGATACAGGGAAAGGAAAGGAAAGGAAAGTTACCTAACCTTTGCAATGGTGAAATTGAGATATTGAGCTTCGTTCAATACAAGTAGTCCAGTGCAAAACCAGTAGTAAACAACCAGGCATCTAAGCTTTCACTGCCAAGTATAATATTACATCAAATCAGTAGTAACTTGATCCTTCCTAGCTAGCAGGACGTTACTTGCAGTGGCTCCACAAATAACTGTTATGTATACACACATACCCGGTTGCAATGATTTAGCGTGTATAACTTGGAAAGTAGGCATTTTTCCGATAAAAAGAAAGAAAGGCAATCGAGGGGCAAATCAGACTTTCCCACTTTTCTTGCTCATTTCCTTCGACGGAATATAAAGTCACCCAGTCCACTTTTCTTGACCTTTTCCTTCGACAGCGTGTAAAGGTCACCCAGTCCACTTGTCTTGTCCATTTCCAAATCTTTAAATATTTTGTGTTTTGCGGATTTAATTTACAAATGGTTAAACTTTACTAAAAAAATACATTTCAATTTTATTCTACTAACATTAATATTAGTAGATATTATTATAAAAATAAATATGTAATAATTTTATATATTTTAATATTTAAACAATTAATATTTAATATTATATATATATTGGCGATGGTTTGATATGTATATACACACATAGCGATGGTCCCCCATTTTTTTTGATGAAAAAAGTGTTGAATGTACTGGTCTTGCAAATCCCTGTAAATGCCCCATTTTTTTGATAAAAAGAAAGAAAAATGGCCTATCTTGCAAACCCTTAAAAAAGTCCCAGGGCGTATATATTCTTGAAGAATTTCAAGGAAAGATAAAGGGCCTAGTCTTGCAAATCCTTACAAAAGCACACATATATAAATATATTTAATAAATATATAACATGATATAAAATAATTAATATATTTATTAAACGTATTGAGTTAAATTTTATATACGATATGACATGATTTATTTATTCAATTAATACAATTTAAATTTATATGATTTATAAATTGTTTATATAATTAATGTTATTAATGTGATTAATATTATATATTAAAATTCTCATATGGGGTAGGTGGAAGATCTCTACAGCTGGGGTCGTTCAAATTAGCTTTTCGGGGACATGATGTGAATTTTCGAGGCATAAACAGATATTTTGACTATTGTATTTGTCGTTTCGTGAAGCAATACAGTTGGGATCAAATCCAACCTCTTGAACGATGAAAATTATTTTTTATATGGTGGTTTGTGGTGTTCTAGGGATGCATTTTCTGCATAGGAGTTTTTGTTTCTGATTTTTTGTTTGTAAAGGCCGGTTTGCTCCCAAGCTTCTCTTTTTTACAATGAAATGATCCTATTTCTACTTTTTTTTTAAAAAAATTTAATTTATTTTGATAAATAAATTGATACTGATTAACCAATTGACAAAAGTGACATTAGAATATTTGATTTATTGATTGATACATGATATTTACGTAAAGAATAGAGTTCGAATTCTTCTTTTCTAAATAAAAAAAAATAAACAAAAATATAGGAGGAGAACCTACAAACATTGAAATTTTTCTAAATATGAAATTTTGATTCAGAAGTTTCTAAACCAATAAAAGTGACATGAAGGAATGCAGAACACTAATGGGTGGCATGAAGGAATGCATACCACTACTGGGAGGGATGAAAAAAAGGTTCACTCCATTGCCTGCAAGGCAACCTAAATTTGCTTCATCTCTGGCTTTTCAGTCTCTGAAAGTCAAAATAATAACTTATTTCCATCAATAATTTTCTTAAAGAAACTTCTTGCAGGCTACCTCAGGTATCTTTTCTCCATAATATGAAACATTCACAAAATGGTAGAAAAACATTAACCACTTTCATTACCCAGTTGCATATGTAAATACGAAGACCCCTTCAATATGCTTTCATCATGTGTGCAATAAACACTGATCAATGAAGCATCTAATTTTCATGTTCATGTGGGCTGGTTCTGCTGCAGGGCCAACCTAATCCTGCCCTTGACTCAGTTGACTTAGGCCAAGCCCAATAATAGCTGTTTAGTTTGGGAGATATATTATTTCTAGCCCTTTTATATTTTGCTTATACAACTTTAAAATTGGGTTTGAAAAATATTAGAAGGCAATAGTGCATAAGGTTTCTCATGTTACTTGGTTTGGAAAGGATTCATTGTCTTGTTTGTAAGAAAACTATTTTTATTAATTAATTGAATTAATAAAGTAACAATCTTATTCTTTTTTTTTTAACTTATGATGTTGTTTTGTAAATTATCATTGTAATTAAAGTGGCCTAACATTTTCCCCTTTCTATTTTTTTTTCCTTTTAATGAAATTGTTATTCACTTAGAGAGAATTAAAAAGAGAATTGCAAAACCAACAAAGGACACCATTCCTAAAATGGGAAATAAAGAAGCAACAAATTCTACTTTATGGTTGCTGAGATGGCCATTGGAGATATCCCCTAGGGCCTTTTTCTTAGCCATAGTGCTTTGAGTTAGGTGCAATGTTCCCATATTTTCCTTCACCAAGAAATAAATTTGAGCAGAGAAATGAAAATGATTGGTCTCTGGTCTTTCATAAGAGTAACCATTACTTCAAATTACAGTAACATTATCAAATGGTCTAATGTGACAAGGTGTGACAAATTAACATATACTTCTTATTTTTTTGAACTCAATGTAAAGGGTATTGCTGCTTAAGTAAGATTGTATACAGATAAAAGGTTTGGGGAGGGAACAGCCATTTTTAGGTCCTTTCTTCTTGTACATCTTTGGAAGAGAAAGGAGGTTCAAACAGGCTGAACTCCCTGTAAACAGAGATGACAGCGAGAACAATTCCACCTCAAAGGGACACATGATCAGCTCTACTTCTATAAGTCTCTTTTTGAGACAAAATGCAGCAATAAAAATTGTCTTTCAAAAAAATAATAAAAGAAAAAACTTATCAAATCAGATGATGCTTAAATTTGATATTAATGAGTACGCACCTCTTTTCTCCATCAACAATAAAAGTTTTATTCTTGAGCTCCATAAGCACTCAATGGTGAGCCCATTAGGTTATCTGGAGTGACTAACTCAGCTCTATACTTGCTTGCCGTCCTTTCAGAACAAGCAAGTGACAAAATCAGTTGATTGTTGAGAACAGGGGCTCAACCCCAGGAAAGTTTTGCATTCACTGGTGGTAAAGTTTGAAAGCTGAGCATGGCGTGATGCTCGAATTCAGCTCTGACAATTAAATAAAAGACTTTGACATCCAAACCAAATTCAGGTCAAAACAGGGTTAACTAGCTTTTAAGCTCAGCAGCAAACCTAGAATCAATTAACCCCATTAGAAAAATTAAGCAGGAAAAGTTAGCAACATCAAACCCATAATATCCAGGGGAAAAGCTTATTGATTTCTGACATGAGAATCAAAGCACATAACATAACAGAAAAAGCTTACATGATCACTACTCCGAGGACTCACAACCAGGCCCAGTATGTTCTTTTCTTAGTGTTAATCTTCTGGATCGATCAAATGAGTTCAAAGGATCCCATAACTGATTCTACATTGTAAACTAGTATACTCTACCGGGTTGCTGCTACAATCCATATAAGAAAAACAATTGGTTTTTCCCTATGAAGACAACCCTGTGCCTGGATTCAGTAGCCTAGGGTAATTAGCTTCTCCACCTACTTCTTTGTAGCATTTACCTGCAGAAAGAAAAGGTGAACAAGACGACGATAATGAAGAAAAGATCAACCTATCAGATCACATGATGCTTAAATTAAATGTGAAAACTCAGTAGTAAATACGTAATTTATGAAGAAATTTTCCAAATCTCGTAAGTAACAAGCATCGATTAAGAAATTAAAATCAAAATCAAAAGTGAGTTCACAAATAAGAATTTCTTGTTGAGGGAGGCGAATGATCTGAAAGTGGAGCGTGACGCCGAGCAGTGTGAAGTTCATGGCTTTGCATGCCGCCAACGCCGTCGTTTTGGAATTTGCATTTGAAGGATTCGACGGAAGCAAGCTGCCCTCAAACTCCGACCAGACAAAGACATCATCATCTTTCTTCTTCCTTCGCTATAAAAGTTGACTTTTTTAACTCATTTTTCCATATCGATAATTAATAATAATTAAAAGTAGAAAATTAAGATTTAGAGCAAGGAAGAAGTAAGGGAGAGAGAGAGAGAGTATAATGGAACGAAGACTCTCCTCTTCCGAGCCGCCATTTTGCAAATGTCTTCTCTGTTTTTTAATTTATTTTAAAAACTTTAAATAAATTTTTATTTTTATTATATTTAATGAATTTTTGTAATCGAGTTAAGACGTGCTTATTTTGATAGTACTTATCACAGTTTTGCACCAAGTACTTCCGAGTAGGGGTAAGCAAATGTAAACTGAATCGAATAATCGAGTCGAATTTAAATGAGTTCGATTTTTTCGATTCGGTTAGTTAGTATTTTTGGATAGTTCAGTTAGGGTAGTTCGATTATTAAAATTAATTTGGTTCAGTTTTGACTAAGAAAATTTCTAACTGAACTAACCGAACTAACTGAATTTAAGTAAAGGTATTATAAGATTTTGTATGAAAAATAAATCTTAAGCCTAGTCTTTTATGCTCTTTGGTTCTTCTTTAATTATATGAATATCCATCTTATATATTATAATTTTTTATTATCATTTTTAATATTTTTGTAGTATTTATTTATTAAAAAATATAGTATAAATAAATATATACAAACGAAAAAAAAATTATCAAGTTTGATTTTTAGAAATCGAATTGAACTAACCGAATTAGTTTAGTTTTGATTAGTTCAGTTATTTGTATAGTTCGATTTGGTTTTGATTATTTTTAAATATAAATTCGGTTAATTCAGTTATTAAATATTCAAAATCGAATTAATTGAAATAACCGTTTGTACATATCTATTTTCGGAGAGACTAACAGGGTCGCCAACGATGACGACAGTATCATACCTAATGTCTAAGGAATGAAGTAGGAAGGATGCTTCAAAAAATTTCATATGGAACAGATACAGAAGTCTTGGGTCATTTATAAACGGATAACACTACACATCCCATGACAAGTAATACGTGTATAATAAAAAAAACAATATTTTAATTAATAAAAATTATTTTTTATTTTCACATGACGATTTTTTCTTTCTTGTCTAGCTGCCTACTCTTTGCAGCGTTTTTTTTTAATATATATATTTTTAATTTTTTATTAGGTTTATAATAGAGAGATAATTTAATTAAAATACTTGTACTGAATTGTTGTTGTTTGGATTTCTCCCTCATCCCTAAAATTACTTGGTACAGTTAAGTGTGTAACATGGCTCAAACAGGAGATTCAAAAGTACTTGCAGATGACTGATCATTGTTCTCTTCGCGACGCAATAACTTGCTACAAAGGTAAGATGCTGCTTCAGCTGCGAGTTCCAACAGCTGGAAGAACTCTACTGGGCAAGAGTCGAGCACTAGCTTAACGAAGAAACCAATCCATATGACGAGCAAGAACCAGCCCAGGTAGGGGAAAGGGATCATCACGAGTGAAACCGTGGCGAGAGGCGCAGATAGGTAACTGACATTGCTGATGATCGTGTTAGGGCATTGGAGTTTGAATTTAACCGCCATGACCGAAACATATGTTAATGTAGCTATGAAAAAGGCTAATATGTTCATACTGTTGCCGTCGTTAAATGGGGAAGCTTCTTCTTTATGGTACAGGAGCAAGAGGAAGGCAATGAAGACCACTATAGGGAAGCCCAAAATTGCATGCAGCGCTGCCAAGTCACCTGCGCTGAAAACCAGAAGAGACAGAATTCAAATTAACAGGACTAATTAATAAAACCAACCTTACTTTTGGGTAAAATGTAAAAGGAAAGAAGGTTTAATTACCTGGAATGCATTTTTATTTCTCTTTCTCCAGTGAGAGCTTAATTTTGGGAATGATAAAAACAATTGAAGTGGTAGATTTATGGGTGAATTTCAACCTACAAAATGAACATTTATAGGCCAATTTGAATCAACTTGATCAGACATGTTGACAACACCATATATAACTATTGAATTCGTCGGTAATGCAGAATATAAAATGATTATCTTACAAATAGAATATACATTCAAACCGGTTTTTGGACTTCATATAGAATATCTTAGGAAGATTTGGATTTGTAAGGCAGGAAGGTGGTCTTCTCATGGCTGGATTTTATCAAAATTAGCCAACAGGATCCTGAAACGTACGAGGGCAATCCCAAAACGCTTATTTTTCATATTAATAACCATTGACGAACCTTTCATGTTGGTAAGGTGTCTTGGAGATCAAAATAATGTTTGATTTCTAGGAAAAGTTATTAGGAATCTACCACTTTTTATCCAATATTTGGATTTAAATACAAAGACCCCTTCAATATGCTTACATCAGTGCATTGTTAATTATAATGATGTTGACGTAGTATTTTAACATATAATGATGATAACGTGACATATTAATTTGATATGATAATATTATTATTTGAAATTTTTTACTTGTCACATCAATATTATATTAATGTTATATAAATATATAATGATAAGTGATATTTTGACTAATAATAATTACTAAATAATTACTTATAAAGACTTATTTGACTCAAAATAAAAATATAAAAATTTGATTGAATACAATAAAAGAATAAAAATTTATTTAGATTTTTTTAAATAATTTAAATTTTTTTTAGTATTATGTTTTCTTTTTACATGCATAACTTTAAAATTGGGTTTAAAAATATCAAAAGGCAATAGTGCATAGGGTTTCTCATGTTGTTTGGTTTGGAAAGGATTAATTGACTTGTTTGTAAGAAGACTATTTTTATTAATTAATTGAATTAATAAAGTAACAATCTTATTCTTTTTCTGTTTTAACTTATGATGTTGTTTTGTAAATTGTCATTGTAATTAAAGTGGCCTAACATTTTCCCCTTTCTATTTTTTTTCCTTTTAATGAAATTGTTATTCATTTAGAGAGAATTAACAAAAAAGAATTGCAAAACCAACAAAAGACACCATTCCTAAAATGGGAAATAAAGAAGCAACAAATTCTACTCTATGGTTGGTGAGTGGACCATTGGAGGTATCCCCTTAGGGCCTTTTTCTTAGCCATAGTGCTTGGGGTTAGGTGCAATGTTCCCATATTTTCCTTCACCAAGAAATAAATTTGAACAGAGAAATGAAAATGATTGGTCTCTGGTCTTTCATAAGAGTAACCATTACTTCATTTAGTTCAAATTACAGTGACATTATCAAATGGTCTAATGTGACAAGGTGTGACAAATTAACATACACTTCTTATTTTTTTAAACTCAATGTAAAGGGTTTTGCTGCTTAAGTAAGATGTACACAGATAAAAGGTTGGGGGAGGGAACAGCCATTTTTAGGTCCTTTCTTCTTGTATATCTTTGGAAGAGAGAGGAGGTTCAAACAGGCTGAACACCTGTAAGCAGAGATCACAGCCAGAGCAATGAAGCAGCAAAGAACCAGGGCATGGAGAATCAAGGCCACCTTCATTCCATTGCAGAACTTCCCATAAGAACTGCAGGCTTCACAAAGCAGAGCACCAGGTCACTACATTGATTGCAAGGCAACCTAAATTTGCTTGGCTCTTCAATAGCAGAAAATTAAAATAATATTTGTGTCCATCAACAACTTTTCTAATTACTCAGTATTTGATTTATTAAGTGATATATAATCTCTTATTTAAAAAGTAGTTCAAATTCTCCTTCTCTCAATTATTAAAAACAAAAAAACTTTCCTAAGTAAACATCTTGCAGGCTTCCTCCTGCATCTGCTCCATTAAATGAATATTCACAAACCGTAGAAAACATTAACCACTTTCATCACCCAGTTGCATATGTAGATACAAGGACCCCTTCAATACGCTTGCATCGTATGCTGTCAATCCTACGCGCAACATACACTAAACAATAAAGCATCAGTATTTCATGTTCATGGGGTTGACTTTCTCTTTGTAATTAGTCTGTTGCTTATGTAATGCGTTTGGAATGGTAAATTTTTTTTTTCTAATTGAATTGAGAATATTTTTTAACATAGTAATTATATTATCATATCTAATTGTTAGTGTAAATTGACATGTACAAATTATTATTTTACAAAATATATAACTATTGTTATTGTAGTCACCATTACTTATATTTTTTATTATTAATTTTTATATAATATAATCTCTTAAATATATTTTCATGTCATATATTTTAATTTATTTTTTATTATTATCTTATATATTTTATTTTTATTTCTTAATATAATTTTTTATATTATATATTTTATTTTAATTTCTTTATTCTTTAATGAATTTTCTGATTGAGTTCCATTTTTTTGTATTGGTTATAGCTACCAGGAGAATAGACAATGAAATCAAGAACTATTGGAATACAAGAGTGAAGAAGAAGCAGTGCCAAGGGCTGCCACTTTACCCTCCTGAAATCCAACCCCTCTATCCCCAACACCACCAGTCACAACCAACAACACCCATCCCTTCCTCTCCAACCCTGCAATCACCTTCCTCTTTCTCCTTCCAAACTCCCACCTCTCTCTACCATGGCTCAATGCTGTCACCGCCACCTCACTCTTTCCATCTCCCGCGCTCGGCTTCACAACCTCTCCTCCATATTTAGCATCATGCAGCGGCAGCAGCGGCGCCAACACCCTTTCTCCATAGTCCAAGTCCAGCCTTAACGCCGCCACCTCTTCCTAGCCCCAACCCTTCAACACCGCCATCTACCTTTTCACTCCCATCTCCCCCTGCCTTCTCAACTCTCCCTCTCTTTGAGTCTTCCACATTCAACACTTCCACTTCTAGTAACACCACGGTCAATGCTACTTCTTCTGATCACTTCTTCTTCCCCAGAACCTTACCTTCCCTCCAAACTCCACTTCGCTACAAGCGGTTCAAGCATAATAATGATAATGCTGAAAATAACAATAACAATCATAACATTACTGCGAATGTCAGCAACAGTACCACAAATTCGAGCTTCATGTGTTCCCACCTTTCTCCTTAGGTGAAAAGTACTGATGTTTTCAATCCCCATACTACCGTTGCTGCTACTGCTACTACTAGTTCATTGACCCCTCAACACTACCCTTCATTTTCCTTGGATCCAATCACACTCGATCTTGCTTCATCCTCAAGGATCCTCCGTCCCCATTTCGATTCAGGACAATTCATTTTGACTCCTGGAGTTGCTTATCCGTTGAAAACGGAGCTCCCTTCAAACAAATTGTTGTCCCAAGATGGAAATTCTGAGGTTACTCTCCATACCAATAAAGTGAATAACTATAGTAACTATAGCAGCAGTGATCACAGTAGCAACCACCCCAACTTGAGCATGCCTGTTAGCGGAAACGGGTAGTTAGAGGATATGTTGGAAGAAGCACATGTTCTGACAGGCAGCAATGATATGTTGACGAGGCAGGGTGGTTTGGTTGACTTCAGCTCAAGCTCTGAGGGTTTAGCCTCAGGTCTGTCCATGAAATAGTTTCCATCATGCTTATAACTGTTCTTTTAACCTTTTGAATGTCACATCTCTTCTTTGATTGGAACTATATTTCTCATTTTTTTCCCTTAATTCTTTTCATTTAATGCTTGCTTTCTACAAATGTAGTATTGAAACCAAAAGAGGAAACACAAGAGCAGATCAACACCACGCAGGAAGGCTACTCCAAGCTACTCAATGTTCTTCTTTCTTCCATGCCAATCCCCGAGTGGTATAGCGACAGCGGGGAAGGTTCCAACGGGCAATCTTCAGTCATAACAGATGATAATCTGGGCCTCGAGATGCATCAAATGGATTCATTATTGCCTTTTGATCACATTGCACCTAAGCATGGCAGGACACCTATCTCCCGCTCTTGGGACAACCTGCCTGGAATTTGCCGAGTCAAATTGAGAGAAACAAAATGGGTCTAAAATCGTTAGGGTTTTGCTTGTTTGGTCTTTCTTTGTCTGGTTTGATTATGTTTGTTGTAATAATGAGAACAATATAACAATCAAAATAAACTTTTTCTGAATTCAAGCATGTGATGATCTTATGTTATTCTTGTATTATCATTCATTGTTAATCAACACTTGTCTTGATTCCTTTCATTGGAGAAGATCAGCCAAGCTTTTTTCCAATTGTGATGTAATCTCATAATTAGTTACAGGTGATCTTATCCTTGTTCTGTTCTGAATACATATGGCTACCTATCAATTGGACACCACTCGCACGTACGTGGGTCCGCCCCTGTTACAATGGCGGTAGAATTTCAAAGCTGAGCATGGCTTCATACTCACTCAAATTCAGCTGACAATAAAAGACTTTGACGTCCAAACCAAACTCAGGTCAAAACAGGGTTAACCAGCATTTAAGCTTAAGCAGGAAAAAGTTAGCAACATGAATCCCATAAAATCCATGGCCTTTTCTTCACTTACTTCCAACCATGTGCAATTATCATTCATGCACCTTTTCTTTATGCACCATCCCCCACTTTTTTATCTTCTTCCTCCTCCTTTTGACTTTCTTATATGGATATAAAGTTTCAAACCATTCTTCGAATGCCTCCCTACTTACATTTTGAAAGATGATTCAAGTATTTATAAGTAATTTATAGTAATTAGATCAAGTTAATTGTAGTCCAATTTTGATAGCTTTACTTTATTTATCCATCTAAACTTAGTATATTTCTATCACATTTAAAATTATTTTTATAATTTTATCGAATAAAGTCTAATAGGAATAAATATTATTTATCACAGTTTATCGTGTAAAAAAAATTAAATCCATAATAGATGTGAACGAAATTATTAGATCATATCATAATGAATGTGAATCAACTTATCAAATTCTTAAATTCAATATCAAAACAACGAAAAGTATTCTCAAAACAGAAAACCAAATAATGTATTTAATAATTGAAGAGAAACAAAGCATTAAAATACATGAACTAAGATATAATACAATTCCCTACGTTGACAACCCTGACCCTATAGAATATTGCTGCCAACATGCACGTAATCAAGCAGAAGCATGATCAGTTGTAGATGACTGATCATTGTTCCCTTCGTTGACTTGATCACGACCCAGAAATGTGTTCCAAAGGTCAGGTATACCTCTAGCTGCAACGGCGAAGAACTGGAAGAGCTCTTTGTAAGAGTCGAGCGCCAGACAAGCAAACCAAGCAAGCCATATCGCCATGAAGAACCACCCCAGGTTCGGGAAAAGGATTTTTAGGACTGAGATAATGGCAAGAGATCCAGATAAGATACTGATATTGATGATGGTTTTATGGTATCCGACATACTGGCCATTGTATATAACCACTATGGCTATTAAACATATTATTAAAGCAATGACTGCGACCGATATGTTGATGTTGTTGCCGTCTTTAAATGGAGACTCATCCTGGTACTTCAACGACACCCAATTACTTAAGAGACTCAAGATGCCTATTAAGGAGGAGAAAACTGACAGCAAATCCATGCCACTTGCGCTGAAATCAGAAGAGAACATAAAGAGACCGTTAAGATTTCTATAAAACAGAGATACAGCAAAAGGAAAGGAAAGTTACCAAACCTTCACAGAACCAAGCTTGCTATGCCTTTGCAATCGTGAAATTGAGCATTCACTTTACATAAGGGAGGGTTAAGTTTTTTTAAGATTAAATATCATTTCAAAAGCAAAGGGAAAATTCCATGGGAGTAAAGTCATGGCCATAAAATCTTGGTTTTTTTTTGTACTCTAGTGGCAAGACTTTGTACAAATAGTGGAGAAGACTTATGTACCAAACAGTGTAACACCCAAGCCTAACCGGTTTAATAATTTTTTGAACTTAGTCAGTGAGTTTTAAAATGCCTAAGTTCAAGTTATTAATAGTAATGAATTTAAATTATTATATAGATTTTAACAATGATATTCACGTTAAATGTGAAATGTGAAATGTGAAATATCATAAATAAAAAATAATCCAGCACAATTACCCCGTAAAGAACCCATCGATATATATCACAATCAACCTCATACCCATTTATAAAAGGTGCTCAAGAAGTTTGAAAATTTTCATCCCTTTAGTGAATAGTAGGTAGACTTGTCAAAATGGGTCTAACCCGTTGAGTCCGCTTATATTTTTTGACAGTGGGATGGGTTGGAATTTAAAAATTCAAGCTCATATTAGAATCAAGCTTAAATGGGCTAGTCCATCTGATCAATAGGTTGTCATGGGTTGGTGCAGGCCAACTTTATGGGTCAAAAGAAAAAAAAAAAATAAATTATTTTATTAATTTAATAATTTTATATATTTAGTTATATAAAATTAATAATTTAGTTATCAAAAGTATTGTTTATTTTATATATTTCAATATTTTCATTTTTACTTGTTAAATTAATAATTTTAATTAAAATTAAAACTCATCATTTATTTTTTTTATAACGATGAATATTAGATAATAATGATTCAAATCTTGAAACATCATTACTGTCCAAATAAGATTTAAATATTTTGTTTGAAAATGAGAATTGAGGAGCATATAAATGAGTCTTGAATTTTTTATTTATTTAGTTATGTACTTACATTTATGAAATTATAGTTTATGTTAAAGATTGGAATTTTATTTATATTTAACATTATTTATTTATTTATATATGTTTGGTTTAATTTATTTGTTTATAATATATTTTTATTATTTAATTTATAAATTAAATTATAAAATAATTTTATTAATAAAAAATTTGTTAAGTAAAATTGTAAAAATAATTTTTTTTTTAAAAAGTAAGCCGATCCAACCATACTCATGGGCTTGCAATGACTGAGCTGGGGTTTGATTGCTCGTATAAAAAATATACTCACTGACTCAACTCATACTTTTTCCACCTACCATTTTGGGATTGAACTACACCAGAATATCCCACATTGACACCTCTAGGAGTAGGCATTGATATTAGCATCCGTCAAGACTCAAGGAAAGACTTGCAGCACATAATTAATAACAATTATGATGTGGGGCAGTGGAAGATTCGTTCAAATTAGCATTTTGGGGGCATGTGCACCTTCATGGAGGCACAACCAGGTTATATTGTTGAGTTTTGTCTTTCTCTTCTGGGGAAGGAATACAGTTGGGATAAAATCTAATTTATTTTTTATATTTTTCAAGGGGTGCGTTTTCTGCATAGGAGTTTTTTTTTGACAAATTTTTATTAAAAAATTATGAAAAACAATCATCTTCACGACTTGATTTTAAAAATAGTTTTTAAAATAAAATTAATTATTTTTAATCATATTTAAGTATGACTTAATAAAAATATTTTTGAAAATTTTTTAAATAAATTAAATCCTTTATTATAATTTTTCTCCATCTTCGTCTGTACTTTCGATTAATCTTTCTCGTCATTGAGCTCTCTTTAAGTTTATCGATTTTTCTTTTTGACATTTGTTTGCTATACTCCTGATTTCTTTCTCTCGTGCTTTTAGGACACTGAGTTATGGTTTTGATGTAAGTAGCTATTTGGAAAATTTGATTTTAAAATGTTTTGGATGAAACTAAAATGGTAGAAATTATTATAGTTATTTAAAATAGCTTTTAATTAGATCAATTCAGGATTTAGACACTAATAAACTCAAGAATTTGAAATTTATAAACCTAAGCATTCAAAGAGAATTTTTTTCGATGTTTAGCTGAAATATGTGTTTTTGATAAGGAAAATTGTATTTTGATTTATGAAAACATGTTAGAAACACTTTAATTGATGTCAAATCGTAAAAAAAAATAAAAGAAATAAAGAGAGTTGAGAGAATTTAAAGTTTTAATTTGTAAGTAACAACAACATTTTAAATATTAAAGTATATTAAAATTTTTTCAAATATGGTGTGCAACAATAATATTTTTTCAACATAACTTACAACAACAATATTTTTTTCAATATGAAGTATAACAATAATATTTTTTTTAACCATAGCTTATAACATGTTTTTTTATATGACGTGCAATAATAACATTTTTTAACATAGCGTGTAACATAATGTACATGACATGTAAAATCCAGTTTTATTAAATGTAATTTTGTCCAATTTGACTAAAAACAATTAAAATGATAAAAAATACTATCTTTGAAAACATCTTATGTTTGAAGGTTATTTTTTAAAATACTCTTTTTTATTTGTAAAGGCAAATGTGCTTTCCAGCTTTTTTTTTTTAATGAAATGATCCTATTTCTGTTTATAAAAAAAAATCTAGTTTATTTTGACAAATAAGTTAGTATTCTCTTGAGTAAGTAGAAATGTACTTCATTAATTGATATATGATTTTTTTATTTAAAAAAAAAACAGAATTTGAACCTACAAACATTGAATGTTTTCTAAATATGAAATTCTGATTCAGAAGATTCTAAACCAATTAAAGAGACATGAAAAGCATGCAGAGCACTACTGGGTGAGGATGAAAAAACCGTTCACTCCATTGCCTGCAACGCAACCCAAATTTGCTTCATCTCTGGCTTTTCAATCTCTGAAAATCAAAATAATATTTGTTTCCATCAATAATTTTCTTAAAGAAACTTCTTGCAGTCTTCCTCATGTATCTCTTCTCCATAATATGAAACATTCACAAAATGGTAGAAAAACATTAACCACTTTCATTATCCAGTTGCATATGTGAATACAAAGATCCCTTCAATATGCTGTCATCACATGTGCAATAAACACTAAACAATAAAGCATCAAAATTTCATGTTCATGGGGGTGACTTTCTCTTTGCAATTACAAAATCTCCATGCCACAATTTATGTGGGCAGGATCTGCTCCAGCCCCAACCCAATACTACCCTTGCCCCAGTTGACATAGGCCAAGCCCAATAATAGTTGTCTAGTTTGGGAGATATATTTTTTCTATCCCATTTATATTTTGCTTATAGAACTTTAAAATTGGGTTTGAAAAATATTAAAAGGCAATAGTGCATAAGGTTTCTCATGTTGTTTGGTTTGGAAAGGACTAATTGTCTTGTTTGTAAGAAGACTATTTTTATTAATTAATTGAATTAATAAAGTGACCATCTTATTCTTTTTTTTTTTTAACACTTACGATGCTGTTTTGTAAATTATTATTGTAACTAAAGTGGCCTAACATTTTCCCCCCTCTATTTTTTTTTTTTTTGCTTTTAATGGAAATTGTTATTCATTTAGAGAGAATTAAAAAAAAAAGAATTGCAAAACCAACAAAAGACACCATTCCTAAAATGGGAAATAAAGTAGCAACAAATTCTACTTTATGGTTGGTGAGATGGGCCATTGGAGATATCCCCTTAGGGCCTCTTTCTTTGCCATAGTGCTTTGGGTTAGGTGCAATGGTCCCATATTTTCCTTCACCAAGAATTAAATTTGAACAGAGAAATGAAAATGATTGGTCTCTAGTCTTTCATGAGAGCAACCATTACTTCATTTAGTTCAAATTACAGTAACATTATCAAATGGTCTAATGTGACAAAGGTGTGACAAATTAACTTATACTTCTTTTTTTTTTTTTAACTCAATGTGAAGGGTATTGCTGCTTAAGTAAGATGCATACAGATAAAAGGTTTGTGGAGGGAACAGCCATTGTTAGGTCCTTTCTTCTTGTACATCTTCGGAAGAAAAAGGAGGTTCAAACAGGCTGAACACCCTGTAAGCAGAGATCACAGCCAGAACAATGAAGCAGCAAAGAACCAGGGCATGGAGAATCAAGGCCACCTTCATTCCATTGCAGAACTTCCCGTATGTACCGCAGGCTTCACTCCATGTGATTTTCTGATCACCATTGTAAGCTAAGTACACAATCTCCATCACTGCTGCCCCTGATGTGACCACCAAGTAAGCTATAATCTGTCACAAATCACCCCATGGTTAAGGTATAAAAAGGTAAAGCTCAAACTTGAGTATGGAATGAAGTAGTTGCTCAGTGAAATAAAGAAGGAAACATAAACTAGGAATATTTATGGAGATGAAGGTATGTTGAAGTTTAAGGGTTGAGGACCTGATCGGAGACAAAGAAAAGCCAAGCTTTAGTGACCAAGCATCCGATGCAAGAGGCAACAACAGCAAGAAAAGCATAACCAGCACATATGGCACTAATGCAAACCATGTACCTTTAAAGGAAATCGAATGCTTTCTTATGAGCAAAAAGAAACAAAAAAAAAAAAGGCCTTGACAACACTGTAAAGATATTGAACAAACATCACTTACTTGAGTCCTAGAACATTGCTGAACTTTACTTCTCCATACATGCTGTCATCTTCCTTGTTGGTTACAGTCAAACATATTGTTGCAGCACTGAGAGGAACCACAGAAAGCCTAAGAGAACAATCCAGGAACTTAAGAACAGGGTTGTGGTTGTTTGAGCTAGTTGTATCATCTTCAATGTTACTACTCATCCTTGAAGGAAAAAGCAAAAACACACTTACAGAAGAACAAAGTTGAAGCAAAGTGGAATGTGTGGGGATAAATATAGGCCCTCCTAGTGTGAAAACAAAGTTCTGGAAAGGGCTAGGCGTGATGTTAGATGTTATCTTAGTGGGATGGGTGGGAAGCAGTGGGCCTGTGCTTTTTCAGCAAAGGAATCATGGGTGTTATTTTTTTGGGTATTTTCTAATAGTAGATGCCATGATTGATCAATTCCAGATGGCTTCAAGGCCTCGATCCTTTCCTGCTCTTGACTTAGATAAGGTTCAGTAAAACTTGACTCTGATTTGTCCAAGTGTATGCTGGACATCTTGGTTTCAAAGAACCGTTTATGGTCATTCAAGCGCCAATCAAGCCATTTTGTCAAGAGCTCAATCACTTCCAATGGGGAAACTAGCAAGGAAGTGACTTTTGCTTGCGTCTGTTCCACCTCATGGTTGTATGAATCTGAAGTTGTGCAAGTTCCAGTGACTTGCATGAGTTGGTACAGTAATCAGGCACTCTCCACCAGGGTGGTGATGCTTTAGCATGAAGAAAGGAAAGGGCATCATCAAAAGAGAAATATTCATCACTAATGGAAAAGAAGGAATACCAGTCAAAAAGTGGGATGGAAAAAGCCGCTAATTCGTAAATCAGAGGGCAGTAAATGCTGAGCCCAAATATTGGCACTTATTATGGAGTTGCCATTCACACTTACAACACGCTCCCCCAAGGAGCAAATAAAGAATGGTTAATTACATACTCTTTGCTCTTTTATAACTGCTATTGGGTCTTTCTCCCTATATAAAATGGAGTAGACACTCAGCAGCCTAAACCCCTCTCCTTTCCCCCTCCCAACCCTGTTTCTACATTTTACATTTTGACAATTGGTACATTTCTGTATACTCAAAGGTCAAAAACAAGCTCCAATCCATTTACTTGCTTCCTCCTGAGTTTGGAGGAACTGGGCTTTGTTAGAAAGCTGCACTCCACAAAGCATTCTTGTCTTCTCCACACCGCCGGTGGACCTCCTTCATCCTCTCAACTGACTTGCAAATCCCGCTGCAGGTCCAGTCGAATGAAGCAACACAGATGTTGCCTGCTTGAGCCTTCCACTCACAATCTGCAGCAATGTTGTTATCATCAATCCTGGCTTTATAGCATATACTCCTAGTACTGAATGGTACTTTATTCCCCATTCTGCTATACTTTACTTTAGAGTACAAAAAGACAAACAGAATGACACACACACACACACACGCACACATACACACAACACAGGCCTGCAGGGGTGAAGGTGGGTTGTTGCCAAACAATTGGTATCACAAAACCTCCTAGAGTTGCTTTTATGTCTATGGTGAAGAGTTTTCCCTTTTCTTTCATTTATTAACACAAACAAGGCGAGAGCACTATAACTCAAACCTAAGATCTCCACCACTCCACCCAGAAAACCCCCTACACCAACAACCTAGGCCAAGCCTTGGTGGCTGTTTAAAGAGATTGTCAATGACAAAGAAAATATTTAGCTAGATCTATCAGGCCAGGTGGTCATAACTTAAAGCATATGACTAGCAAAAACCACTTATTGATAACAAGTTCCTTAATCAGATGATTTAAGCTAGGATCTGATGATCAAAATCTATTTTTATCATCCTTTAATAGGAAAGAGGTTCAACAAAATGCCCATTCCCAGATACTAGGTGAGATGTGATGGTAAGAAAACCACAAGACATTTGCATTAGTTTATAACATTACCAGTGGTACCACAGCACAGTCTGCGGTCATCTATATGATCTACGTCCAACCCGATAAACCATGATCCCAATGAAACATCTTCATTAGCATACTTATGCAGCACATGCCTGAAAAATTATCATTTCATAAGAAAGAAGTAAACACAAATGAATTTCAAACACATAGATACAACATTCTCCTTCAGAAGATGGGGAATTTACTGGTTAATGGATATATAGGAAGCCAAATCTTTCGAAATGGCATATAGCTGCCCTGTGGCATGGCGGAAATACTTGTTTCCCTCCTCACCAAATTTCCAATATTCAGGTTCGTGGTATCTTACTCCCCTGACCACAGATGGGTAAAAAGTGAGAAAATATAATTAAAGGTTACCTTTTAGCTAAAAAGATAATGTCCGACATGCTTGGCTTACTTTTGAGCAAGAACTGGACCAGATTTCATGCAACCAATATAAACCCTCGGCTTGGATCGATGTCTAACCAAAGTTGCTCCAAGTGTTGCTGCACAGTACATAGATCGACAATGTAAGAAAACAGAAGATGAATAGAGACAACAAGATTCCTTTTATATTGTAATCTACAAATCCTCACAGAGTGAAAAAAGAGAAAAAAAATAACTCTGATATTAATTGCATTGCACATAGAAACTGTTTAATTAAGCTGGCTCCAAAACTACAAAACGACCTCAATCAATTTTAATACAACTAAATGAGGCAAAATCTGATATTAGATACTATCTCCCAATACTATATATAAGTCATCATATCCAGTACTTCGCATTGAAGTCGAAAGTGAGTATCCTATCTTAATATACCAAACCTAGGAAACATGCAGCTACATCAAGACAATGTATCAGTCATCATCACATAATACTTAGTTTTAAGGGTAACATACATTTTGGCTGCTACATGAGAACAGCAAGTATATTAAAGAATATTGGGCTAAATATTCACCAGTCTGAAAGAATATGTTTTCCTGAAATGCAAAAACAGGCAAGACAATGCTGCATATTTACCTATATTTACATGCACATCATCATCAACTTTGACATAGAAATCAGCATCCCACAAGGCAGCAGCAGTGGCAAAGTATGCCTTTGTCTTGGCTGATAATTCAAGGTAACCTTCAACATGCTCCTGCTCAAATGAAATTTTTATAAAAATAAGGCAGCATTAGATGTTATCTAAATATCAAAGCAAAATAACAATGTTGTAGAAAAGTTTTGTAAGTATGCTCTTGCTTCTAGATATCAGAGCAAAGCAATAATGTTTCAAAAATAACTCTTGTATGTATGCTCTTGTCAAATAGTACATATATACATAAAGCTCAAAATGAGCAAGATTGAGGGTAGTACCAGCCTCAGAAAGTCACCATGCTTTCTGTCTTCTGCTTCAATAGCCCTATCGAGGATACCCCCTGAGGTAGCACTGTCAATTGGATGGATAAAAAGTTTAGGAATATTCCACTCCATTAAAATAGTCCTTCACTTCAAAAGAAGACCGTATATGAAGCAATAAGATTATAGACAAAGAAAGATATATCCGGTGAATAATAAA
Source organism: Theobroma cacao (assembly GCF_000208745.1). Taxonomy (NCBI): domain Eukaryota; kingdom Viridiplantae; phylum Streptophyta; class Magnoliopsida; order Malvales; family Malvaceae; genus Theobroma; species Theobroma cacao. The sequence goes on from NC_030856.1 coordinate 1,815,831, forward strand.
CCCATACAACAAAAGGCCTCATAAAATTGCCTTGCACCTCAACCATTTATTGAAGCAAAGACCACAGGATACAAGATTCTTTATATTGGCAAGATAAAGAAAAATGAACTTCTACCTTAACTAACTTTGAACTCAAATAAAGTACTCACCTGTGACCAATTACAAATCGCATTATGATTCCCTTCTCTTCTTCAAGATTCTTCCTTTCTTTCCCTGGTTTTGATACAAATCAAGGAACAGTTATTCATCTTAAAAGTTAGTTTAGAAATATATTAAATGATACACCAAATTTACTATAATATGGACAGAAAGAGATCAATCTACAAACCTTGAGGCATCCAAGTAGCACGAACTGAATCTCTTCGTTTTCTGCTGCTAAAAGCAGTATTGATGCCTACAACCATTAAATATTTCCGCTTCCCAGTTGATTCAGGGATTTTCAGGTCATCTGAAATGGGAGAACCATTAATTATAGATTCCTGTGCGGCCCTTGCAGCAGCTAACTCCATCTCCAAATTTGATATTGTTTTATCCAGTGTTCTGCATTTTATATTCAGTAAATAAACCTTCTGCTAACTTAAATAAAATCCAAGTAAACAAAGCATGAATATAAACTTACTGTATAGCATGATGAGTCTTTGAAACTTCCCCTAGTATATCCTTTGGTTCACGCTTCACATCCTTCTGTTAACAGAAGTCATCATATGAGCTAACAAGAACCTACCAAAAGATGACAAAATTTTCAAGGGTTTGAATAAATACTGACTCGCATTGGATCACAACCCTCTGTAATTAACTTTAGCCCTTCCTCTTTAGCTCCTGTTTCTCGTGATACACCTTTATCATCAGCCTCTGGCACTGCCCACATTCTATGGACAAAAGATCTAATTAGTTTGGCTTTCACATTGGTAAAATAAACCGGAACAGAAAATTTTGAGGTAATTATCAATTTTAAAGCAAGAGTAGCCCATAATTCTTGAAGAAAATCACACTTAAGCTCACAACAAAAGCCTCCTATAACAAATTTCAGATAAAAGAACACCAAATAAAGTGTTTCAACCCTAAAATGCCATGTAAAATAAATATCTTCTGGAAATCTTCTGGGTTCTTATCATATGGCATGAAACCAGTCAAAATCTTGAGTTTGATCATGAACTTTCTGTTACACTGGCTCTTACACCAGAGAAGAGGAGGAGGAGGTGCTGCCATTCTCATAGCAGGAAAATGAGAAGGGAGCACTTAGAAACAATCGATTTCAAACTTCAATCAATTCTTACCTAAAATTTGAATACCTTAATTTGATCTCAATGATGGCAATAACTAACAAAGTAAATTTCAAACGGCCAAAGCTTTAAATCCAGCATCAAAAAACATAAAACAAGGACAGGAAAACCTCCATAGTACTCTAGGAAGTGCAGATCTTTGCATTACAGCATCTAACAAAGTGGACAACATTAATTACAAAGCCCGTCTCAGTCTAAATTAAAGAAACCAGAAATGAATGATTATTTATCAAAAGTTTTCATAATCATTGCCACTCATATAATATCCACAAATAAGCAATAACCCCACAAACATACATCAACAAACCTACTAAAAAAATGTTAAAAACTATGGTCCATGGAACTAATCTAAAAAGGAAAAAGAAAAAGGCAGCTAGTGCCTTCACTAAAATTGCAAATAAGCCAAAAAAAAAATCCTACTAAATCAGGAAACTTATAAAAACAAAAGCAATTTTATGAAAATCAGAAAGAAATCCCATAAAACTGATGAATTTGCATGCACCTACTTCACCAAACTGCCGATACAAGCTAGAACCAAATCAAAAAATGAAATTTAAAGAAGCTAAAATAATTAGATGAAGTTACCTATCAGAAAAGAGCATCCCAGCACAAAAACAGCCAATGCAAAGCAACAGAGTCCATTTTTTTGTCACCACAGACTTTGAATTTGGTTCAAGTGCTTTACTCTTCCAACTCATTTTTCTTCCTCCAAAACTAATCAAAATCTAAATCAAAGCAAAACCCATTTCTTATCTCAAGTAAAAAAAAAAAATGTCAAAACGACCAAAATTTCAGATCCAAAAAATCCCAACTTTCCTCCAAACCCAACACCAAAAACCACAGGAAAAAGCGTAAAAACAACAAACTTTGATTCGAAAACTGTACTTCAACACTTAAAGTTTGTATCTTTAAATTGGGTTTTGAGAATTCTTTCAGCTGGAAAATTTGCAGAGAAGAAAGAAACTCAAAACTGATGCCCTTCTGGAAAGATTTTGAAGACAAATGTTGAGTTTTTGAATATAAACATATATTAAAAAAAAAAGAAAATTAAAAATTATTTAAATAATAATACAACCGACACTCAAAAAAGTTTTCATTTTTTTTCTTTTTTGCATTTTTTTGGCTTTGGTCTGAATAAGGTTGAGTATTAAATAGTCTGTGTCCTAGTTGTACCTCTACTGACATTTTAACAACCCCCTAGTTGTACTTGTCTTTGTTCTTCAATAATTAGACGTAAAATAAAAATTAGACCACTTCTAGGCTAAGGCAAGTTCCAACGAAAAAAAGATGAGATTTTTCTATTTTAAGACAAATAATCAAAGTGGATTCAGTGTTTGAATTGAGTTTTAGGAATTGATAACTTCTTTTATTAACAAACAAAATTAACATCAATGATTAAGGTAATAAATTCATACTAATCACCTCATTTGGATGATTGTGAACAAATATTTATCTAATTTGAGTTTAGAATTTTGATATAAAATCGAACAGACACAAATAAAATAAGATAAAGGAGAGTCTAAAATTTATAACTACATATTTAATGTTCATTGCCCCCGTTTGCCCAAAAACAAAAATTCTAAGAAGCTACAAAAATAACTATAAATAAAGAATAACAAATCACATGCTCTAAGAGAGTACCTCAAAGAAGAATATTTAGACTGTTAAAAAAATGCTGACCATTGTTTCTAAGGAACTTTATAAAATTTCAAAACCATAAGCTTATAGCTTAAGCTATTCTACTTAGATTTTGCTTTTGTCCAACAAAGCACATAACCATCATTCCAAACTGTCCTAAGATCCCAACACTTCCAAACATTGACTGAAGGATGTTAGGACACATGGGACACGTGCAGAGAACATGAGTCCTATAATGGGTCTTCACAGGTTTTCAGGATTTTTAGAAGCTGGCTAGGTTTCAATTAAAGTTTGCTGAGAGATTCAGATCAGAAAACAGGACCACGCAAACTTGGCTAGTGTTGATGCTAGGACCCAGTTTACAGCACAAGTATTCTCGATCTACACACGTGCTAGTGAGAGTCTTCCATTTATTGATGGACACTGACATTTTTGTTTCCTTGGTACAGAACAATTTCACAATAAATAACTTGCCGAATTACTATGGGAGTGGGAGATTGTCTTGTTTTGCTTTGTTGAAAGTTGATTGTCCTAGTTATGAGAGAAAAAGGGCCTTTATTTACAGCACAAGATAATTGATATATACATGTAATTTTCATTTATACTTGGGGATAACACAAAGGAGAGACAGATTAGTTGTACTTTCAAAATCTAATTATCAATGCAATGATTATTTGCTACAGTCTCAATTACAAAGTTAACCTAATCTTATCCCTCTGTAACTTGATTTGCAGTGCTTTTTCTTCTTCTTGTTTTAATCCAAGTTGTAAAAAGGAAACAGTAAAATGTAACATCAAGACTTCTTGTTTTGACTTTGGCAAGAAGCCTCTTTATATTCTGTTTGTATAGTTTAATGACAGATAAAATGTCATCATATCAGCTAGGAAAGGGAATGAGGACCTACCACTAAGTATGTTTTTGTTTGTTTGTGATCAGATGAACCATAAAATCATCTTCACTAAAAATTTATTAAAATTTGATAATTTTATCATATATATATATATATATATGGCTATATATATTGTTTTATATGGTAACATATATTTGCATGTTAGGCTTGTTAAAATTTGTCCCTTTAAAGCAGAACTATACTCTATTTTTCCTTTTTGACTTTTAAAACATCTCTTGCTTTAGCAACCAAAAGGCTGCAAATGCACTATGAAGTTTCACTTTGAGCTGGTGTGGTCTCTATGAAGAGCCTTTCTTGCCATGATAAGCTCAATTTTGAGTCAAAAAGATTAACAAATAGGCCCATTATATCAACGTGATTGCCTTCTCTCTTCTTCTTTCTCTTTATTTTAATCTTTTGGGAGTAAGGGCAACCTCCTTTGAGGTGGAAAGCAAAAAATTAAAGGAAAAAAAATTAAGGCAGGACCTCAAACCCATGCATTGAGTAGGCCACGCTCTAAAAGGTGTGGGGTCATTGAGGTTAAGCCCCTAGGGTTATTTACCTTCTGTTTGTTGCAGAGGGAACTAAGAAGAGTTTAATCTTTTATTCTTCTAATTAATAAGGGATCTCTTATGAGGTTAAGCTAACCAATGGCAATGTTATTAGTCATCATTCCTCCCATCATCTAAGTGGCCCCAAACATTAGCAAAAACAAAACATTGAAACCCTTGGCCACGTGAATGTGGGTCTCTGATCACATGAACATATTGGAAGATCAATGCTGGCTTGAAGGGAAGAGCCTTTAGTATATTCAAACCAAACATGATCTAATATATGTGTGTGTATATATATATATATATATATATAT